>NC_053403.1:1383947-1566447 GCF_016859285.1 Xiphias gladius | reverse complement strand
CAGTTTAAAAAAAAAAAAAAAAAAAAAAAAAAAAAGGCCATAAGCCATAAGACAAAAATGAAAAGTTTTGTATACAAAAAAAAATCACAGTATTCAGAGATAAATGGTTTTCATCGGACAGCAACAACATAGAAATGATCTAATTATAAGTGCAATTAGTATTAAATAATTAACTGACATGACACAGCAGGATAAGACTTAATCAGAGCAGGAGGGAGCAGTTAGAAGCAACTGATCCAGGTTTCCCGGGGGGAGGTGGATCAGCAGCGCTCAGAGGGTAGATGGAGCAACGGCGCCCTCCGATGTTCAAACAGTAAGGTGACGACCGCTGGAGCTGACAGCAGGAAACCCTTGTGTCTAACCTCTGCCCCACGTTTAAATGGAGACGCACAGTAATGTGTGATACGTGACCGCATTTCTATTCATGCAGGGGGCAGGATGTACGGAACGGCAGAGTCAGGCACCACGCGTCGGCTTTTTTACTTTAGTTAATGGCTCCCGGTTTGTTCCTGTCTTGCTCCTTCGTAACCATGCGGGGTTTTGCAGAGCTTCTTGTAAAACCTGTTCCTCTAAATCGTGAAAGTTTGAACCTTATTGTAGTAAAAGTCATAGCGTGTTATTTCCCCTAATCTTTAGAGAGTCACGCGAGGTTTTTTTAACGTGAGTGGTGGGGGACAAAACCCTTGTTTGGTGCATTTTTAAGTTTAATCAAACTTAACATGAGGCGTCAGCAGACTGCACCACGCGGTTCAAACGGGGAACTTCCAGAGTCACAGTCTTTTATGTACCGAAGTCCCACGTTGTGTCACCAGTCCTCTGCCACGTCCCAGTCCTCTTTCTCGCTTTTTGGAGGCACAAACAAGGAATTTAATACCAAAAAATAACTTGTTCCCCTTCACCTACGCTGAAATGGCTTCAAGAGGAGATATCTTCAGGGCCAGAAGGAATAATTACAGCGACCAATAATCCTTTGAATGTACAATGCTCATAACCAGTTTACCACTTTGTTTTATTGTCACCGTAGATATGACTTTGTTTTTTATTGTTTAAACACTTTTTTCCTTTTCTAGATGCTTTAGCAATACAAGTATGTGATGTAAATGTCATTCTAATAAAGCCAAATAAAACAGAAAGAGGGAGAGAGAGAGAGGGGGAGATTAGTTTTTTTCTTTTAAAAAATTAATCAATCAGGACACTTGTATCACACACAAACCGAAGGACAAATCACAGACTTCAAAAGTGTTTAAAAAAGCCTATGCAAATACAGAATTAAAGACCAGTCCCCCTTCAATGACTGAACAGATTGGCTGTAGTGACACAAACTCGTCCATATTCCTCATTGGGGAAAAGACTCCGAAATCCACTTGGACTCTGGCTTTCGCCGGTGCAACTAACAAAGGAAGTAAATCCACCAAGAGACATAGGCTGCATGACAGTAGTAATACTTCTGGTGTAGTTCTACAGTAGTAATGGCAATAGAGATGACTGTAGAGGAGGTTAGTTATAATGAAACTGATTGAAAGTACCAGCGTGAGCAGCAGTACCAGCACCAAAACACCACTATGTAACCAATACATTACCCTAACTTATCATCAGTAGTTCTAGGAAATGTATTCTGTTGTTGACCAGTTGGTGGCAGCAGAGACCTGTCATATGTGTCTGGGTCCTGTTGAGACCCAGAAACTCCTGATGAAATACAGCATGAAATACCCTGTGTGTGTGTGTGTGTGTGTGTGTGTGTGTGTGTGTGTGTGTGTGTGTGTGTATGTGTCCACTGACACTGGATCTCCCAGTCATTACACACTCGCCAACAGTGGACCAGTGCAGCGGAGACTTAGTGCAGGGACGAAAGGAAAGAGTCAAAAAGAGTGAAACAGTCCTTAAGTAAATAGCTCAGCGTGTTAGAGGACTGCTCGGACGTTCTGAGGTTCCAACACTCAAAGGCTCTAGAGAATATTGGTCAAGTGCCTTTTTACAGTTGGCTCAGGGTGTTTTTGAGGTTGTGGGTTCAGCATTGTCCAACATCCAGATGAAAGACTTGAGACTCTAAACTTAGACTTAAAAATGGATCTCAAGCGTCTCTGACCAAATAACTCACCGTGTTAGAGGGATGCTCGCGATTTCTGAAGATGAGGGCGTGAACCCTTTGAGGCTCAGTGAATTATGAAGTTCTTTAAAAACGTTATGAAGAACTAGTACTAAAGTAGCCACTACTATAGGTAGACATCGGCCAGGGTTTCGTGTCCTCTCTGGACAGAAGACCTTAAAGGAAAATATTTTCCTGTTTTTATTTCTTTTTTGTTTTTTCAGAATGACTAGAGGTAGTGGTCCACACTTGGTCGGTGAAATCCCACTCGTAGGTCCTTTACCGAAAAACAAACAGCACGTGGAAGAACCCCTCATCCTCAGAGGATTTGTAGAAGTACAGTACATAAACTTTCGCCGAGGGGGTTCCACAGGGAACCCACTTAGTTCACCTTATGATTACACCTATGTCTTGTTTGTTGCACATACCAGCCATGCCGTCTTTCAAACGTTTCAAATTTTTGACGAAGAAGTTGGCCGAAGTGGATAAAAGATCCCGCCTCCACGCTCCAAGTTCGAATCGCATCGGGCTCGCACAGTGCGTTGGTCACTGGCACTGGTGGTGGCTTGGTGGCCAGGGGCACAGATGGTCACGCCGCTGTTCCGTTTTCCACGAGAACACCATTGGATGCTCCAGAACAGCCTCAAGGGATGACGCCGTTGGTAGGTCCACCACTCTGGCGCCAGACTAAAATATCTCAACAAGTATGGGATGGATCGCCCAGAAGTTTTGTACAGGCATTCATGTTCCCCAGAAGATGAATGACAACCTTTTAATGCATTTTATCTTCTGTCTTTCTCCTCTCTTATCCGTGTGGGAGATGCATCAGCCACTCAGCTTTCTTGATGCGCAGGTCTACATGATGTGCTTTTGTGACTTGGGAGGAGTGAACGTGGGCTCTTCTCCAAGACTTTGCAGCCTACAGTGAGTTACCCATGAGACCCTTCTCTGCGCAGAGACATTCATGTGTATATAAACACAGGACTTTCTTTTTTTATCTGTGACCGTTCCGCAACCTTAACTGTTTGTTTATTATTGCGACCATGACGACAAAGGTCCTCTTACCTTAATGAAGTACTTGTTTTAACCCAAGCTATGATCTCCACAGATCAGACCAAAGCAAAGAAACATTTCAAACATTTACTGTGAAATGTGAAAAAAGGAAAACAGCTGTTTTTTTTGTTTGTTTGTTTTTTTTTAACTTCCTATTCAAGTCTGGTCTTGATTTGCAGTGTAGCTCGCTGTTGGAGGAAACCTGTTGAGATACGTGTTTAGCACAGAAAGCTGGGATTAACCCATCAGCACTATGTGACAGGCTTTCTGGGGGAGGGCGCTCGGATCTTATCTCAAAGTAAAAGTCCCTTGACAGTTCCCTATCTGAGCCCTATGTGATTTTGTTTCAAAATAAAAGTTTCCCAGGGGTAATCAGTGGTTGTAAGTCTTTCTGTTGCTCTTTTTAAAGCGAAAGTTCCCCGGCCGCTCACTGTGAGCAGGTTTCCTCTATTATCAATAACCACGCTTCGGTTATTTCGATCTTCTGTCACTCTTACACTGCTCCCCTCTTCTTCCTCTTTGGACCTCTGTCATTTTCTCCATTTTGGATTCTGTCAGTCATTTGCTCTCTTTTTGTCACTGTTGCATTCTGTTCATTTCTTAGTCCGAAGTTTTTTATTTCATTCTTCTTCATGTGTTCGTTTTCTGTCTTTGACTTTCTCACTCGCTCCATTCTTACTCTGTTTTTCACCTTTTTTCATCTTTACTTCTGTCTCACAATGTTTTCACCACTTTCTCTTTTATACTTCTTTCTTTTGCTTATTTCCCCTTTCCTCTGTCTTTCTTTCTTTATTTCCTCCTCCTTTTATTTATTTCTCTGTATTCTTTCATTGTAGTCCATTACCTTTATTTTTCTTTTCTCTCTCCATTCTGTTCCTCCCTTCCTTTTCCTCTTCCTTCCTTTCCTTATCCCCTTTTTTTTCCCCCTATTTTACCTTTTCATCCCCCCCTTCTTTGAGTTTCTTTCATTGCTGTAGAGCTAAAATATTACTCTGCTCTTTTCTGTTTATGCCGAAGATGAAAAGAAAAGGGCCTCCTCCTCCTACAGTTTGTTCAGTGACCAAAACAACGTCCTGGTTGAAATTATTGGCTCCCCTGAATTTTAAGTACAGAATTGAGAAGATCTTCAGAAATAAATGAAAATGAACCAATTTTGTATAATGAGAATGTTTTGATTAAATGTAAAAGGTCACTGAAGAAAATAAAATACAAAAAGCAAAACTTGCATTACAGTGAAATAACGCAAACACAAAATGTACCTCAGACACGATTATTGGCACCTATCACTGATATTTGGTTGCAGAACCAGTCACAGCCTCTAAACGTTTCTTGTAGCCATGTAGAAGCTTCTCGCTCCTGTCTGCCGGTAGTTTCTGTCACCCTACCATTGCTGTGTGTTCAAGCTCCTTTAAGTTTGAAGGAGTCCATCTTGCCGATTTCAGATTTCACCAAATCAGAAACAGGGCAGCCCCTTGTGGTGACGTTCAGTAGAAC
The DNA here is from genome assembly GCF_016859285.1 of Xiphias gladius. Taxonomy (NCBI): domain Eukaryota; kingdom Metazoa; phylum Chordata; class Actinopteri; order Istiophoriformes; family Xiphiidae; genus Xiphias; species Xiphias gladius. The sequence continues at coordinate 1,561,814 of NC_053403.1, read as the reverse complement.
CACACTTTATTTAACCCTGACCGTAACATAAATTGCTAACATGAACACAATGTTGGTTTCCGCGTGTCAGTTTACCTGTTGAGGACACAGTCAGGGTCTACGTCCTTCCATCTTCTGCTTGGCTCCTCTGTCTGACATGGACGGGATGTTCGCCAGCCTCTTCCACCTTTCCCGTGCTAATGCTGTTCGGGATGTGGCGCTCGGTTCCAGCCTAATCTTTTTCTGGGGCTCTTTTTTGTTTGATGAATCAAACACATATTGAAAATCTTTTTGCGTGTTTGATTTTCTATTTCTACACCTGAATTAGAGGTCTTCACAGGTCCAACATTTCAGACCCATAGAAAACCTACCCAAACTTGACATGCATAAATTAATTTATAAAAAAAGAGAGACCTGATCTTAGGGGGACCAGAGCACGGCCAGACCAGACCCCAATAGACCAGAGGAAAATTAGACTCAGTCCAAAATGCCGTTGACTCAAACAGGCCTTAACAGAGAGAGAGAACGCAGACAGGGGCAGCAGCATGATGATCTATCAAGCAATTTGATCAATTAACAAGGAGCCGTGGTGGAAAAGAGCAGACGTATAATAATAATAATGACACTAATAAAAATTTTAATAATAATCTAACTATAAATGGAGGAATTTCTGTCTGTCGTTCTGTCCTTCGATCTCCTCAACAACCGCTCACCCGATCGACTTCAAACTTCACATGTGTAATGTTGAAGGCCCAAGGAAGCTCAGTGTCGACTGGGAAGGTTTTTGGAAGAGCGGTTCTCCAGAAACATAAAAAGAGCGACATTAAACGACAGTCAGTTAGGGCTGGGGCGACTCAGGTACACCCAGATAAAACTGTGTTCCTATTATTTTGTCAACCTTAATTCATATGGATGGGATGGACAAAATATTAGGAACACCTCTCAGCATAACCCAGTACTGTTCAACGGCAGCACAAATTACAGCCTCCAACATGACCATTAAAATGAATAAATCAACACCTCTTTCAATGAAAACCGATCATTATAATCATGGAGGGAGGGTTTACTGCAGGCCTCTTGTATTCTACTGCATTAGTTTTATCTAGCTGTACCTGATAAATTGGTAATTGAGTGCACGTGTAACAGCAATCCTTTTGAATTTGTGGTCCAGTATTTTGTGATCAGGTTTCTGACAAATAGGTTTTATAATAATAATAATAATTATTATTATTATTATTATTATTATTATCATCATCATCATCATCATCATCATTATTATTAATAATAATATAATAACACAGCAGTGATGTGGAAATTAGATGATGATGATTAGAAGATTGCATCAAATATTGAACCATTAATGAGGTAACACGCACGTGTTGAACAGGCACCGCACTAGTGATAACAACAATGGATGGACCCGTGAAAATCTCTAATCGGATTAAAAAGTACACTAGTGGCTGAACAAAAGTTCTGACAACCCCAGCTTCACACACAGTCAGATCCTAAATCATCCCTGATAGAGTGGGCAGACATTTGGTCTGTTCTCGGCTGAAGGCAGATTTTGGTTTGGGGCACGGACAAAAACACACCAGTTAGTGGTAATGATGCAAGAATAACAAGGTTGTCTTTCCATTTTTCATGCTTCTAACAGTTTTGTTTTCTGGTTTGTGATGAGCTTCACAGACTAACAGGCTCCATAGCTGTAGGTTTTCTGTCTTGATTGACTCGTTTTCTCTTTAGTTGTTTCTCTTTTAATAGGTTTCTCCTTTTTCTGTCTCTCTCTACCTCTGGATTTCCATCACAGTCGCCTTCAATCTTCCTTTTTATTCTCTGTCTCCATATCTTCAGTGTTTTTATTCCCCTCATTCTATATCATAGTGTCAATCTCTCAAACTTCCCCTTTCCTTATTTGTCTATCTCACGCATTCTCACGGAGAGGATCTATAATAAGAGGATCTGTTATCAGTTTGCAGCACATTTTTGTGTGTGTGTGTGTGTGTGTGTGTGTGTGTGTGTGTGTGTGTGTGTGTGTGTGTGTGTGTGTGTGTGTGTGTGTGTGTGAGTCCTGTCCACACGCACGGAATCCGAATGGGTCTGTTCACACAAGTGAAGCGATGCAGACATTTGATTGTGAAACGTACTGCAGCGCAGCAGAAATGAAATGACATGAAATATCACCAGAGATGACACGGTAAAGATAAAGATACAGAGTGAGAGTCAGACGGGCAGTGAAGAAAGAGAGGTTAGAAAGAAAAAGAAGCAGGGCTGAAATCCTAGAAAATGTCGCACATCAAGAAACATCAGGATGATCATTTGAAAAAAAGCTAAATGATAGGAATCACATGCATTACAGTCGAAAGCTATACATACTCCTACATATCTCTACTGGCCTCAACCTCTTATCTTTTGTAGTGATGAAAACATTTCTGCAGTCTATCCAAGGATGCAGTTCACCAAACAAATCCTCTGCCATTAGTGTAGAACACAAAGCGCTGTTTCGGGTCTCAGCTCCAGTGCTCAAAGACTTACAATGAATTCTCCGCCACATCATTTCCTGAGTGCATATTCGTGCGGCGGAGTGCGGCTGGTCTAAAGCATAGCTACTTGTGTGTCCTTGCAAGATAGAATTTCCACCTTCTTATCGGGCTGATTACCTATTTTCACCTCCCTGCTCAAATCTCATCATTAAACACACTCTGGTACCGTGTGGCACGACTTTGTTACCACAGTCTGACTGACATTTTTCCTACATGGCCACATGAGCACAAAGTTTCAGTGACAAAAGAAAAGCAGTGCCTGCATCTAAACTCTACAACAGCATTTTTCAAAGTTGGAGCCCCGATTGTTTTTTGCCCATTCGTTTACATTTTGGCAAACTGGCAGCATTAAAATATTCTGGATGAGCTATCGGTACTTTTTGCCTGCAGGGTACCCACGGATGTACAAAAAACTATTTCTATTTGCGACTGGGATCGGAGATAATGATATATATGGCCGAATCTAAAAATACAGATATCCTTTCTGATTGTTCAGATTTGCCCGAGTTATAACACCAGGAGGGAGAGTGATTGCTGCCGATTGCAGCAATCGGCCACAAAGGGCTTTAAGATAAACCTCAATTCCTTGAGCTGTGAGTTACAGCCGCCGCTGCAGTTCCAGCCGCTGACCGTGTCGATGTGTGGGCCAGAGCAGCAGCCAAGCCCCAGTAACTAACCTGCACACACCTGTCACTTTCACCTCACACAGTATCTTTGCCTCACATCTCTCCCTGCACACCCCACCTTTCTCTCTCTCTGCCCCACACCCCTTGGGGAGTCATGCGTCACAGTCTGAAGACCTCTTCTCTACGTGGAGGCAAAAATAGAGCTGACAGTACCCACGACCGATGGCTCCTCTCATAACAGCCCCACCCATTGCACAAAAACAATTATCTCCAAAAACAACAGACAGCAGCGTTCAAGACGGTTGTCTGCTGGGTCAAGGTCCGTCTCCCGATTGAGGGTTAGAACAACAAAGTAAAGGTTGTATGATTTTTGCCCAAATAAGGTCTCCCAGTGATGGAGGAGACTGAAATCTTTAAAACCAGGCTTCCATTGCAAGCACTTATACCCTGGCTGAGACTCAAAACAGTGCGAACACAACCTAGTACCCCAAAGAATTATGTCAATATTGGTCATTTCTCCAACGCAAGATTTATGTCCAGTAAGAACGTACATTTTTAGTGTAGGCAGATGTGTGAGCCTGATGTACTGAGGGGGAAAATGAAGTCTAGGGTCTACATGAAAGGAACTAGTCAATGAGAAGTATTGTCCGACTACGTCTAACGTAAGTGTGGTTATAGTTGTTCTGAATGGCCGGTCCTTTTGTCATAGAGTGGGACGAGACGCGACGACGGATATAAATGGGGACGCTTTCGAACAGCCGCTACTCGCAGACGTTCAAGGCACGTCATTTGCTCGCGCTCACTGACACTAAAAGTGACAGACATATGTAAAGAAGATATGTAAAGAATGAAAAAAGAGAGTTTATCTGAGAAATCCAAAGCCGGTCTACTCTTTCACCTCCACACACCTGACCAGTCACTGTGTAAAGTGGGTATGATTGTCAGATTGTCTGTATCTGAGAGTTACAAAAAATGATCTGACTCAGCCTTTTTACGTTCATTGTTGGAGAAAAATGTGCAGGTAGAAAGTTTCAGATGGTTTTTGATGGGCAGACAAGCACTTCAATTTGAAACATACCAATGGCTTCGGTGTGCGGAGGTTGAGATCGTAAATGGGCATCCAATGATTGCAACTTTCGCTTGATAGACCAGTTTGCCATCCCAATCTGTACGACCTTAACCACGTTTTTTACCTACCTAACCTTAACCGTACTATAGCCATCGTTTATGTGTCACAACCACAATCTCGTCCATACCCTGAAACATACAGTAGACGTCATGCATAAATATTGTAGAACGTTAGCAGGGGATGTCAGAAAATTTCATTGAATGCAACCTGTGTTTTTGCAAAAGAAAGAACAAGATAGGTGACTGAAAGGCAGATGAGAGGAAGACGGGGAATGAAATGGAAAAGGAAAGTGCAAGAAAAAAAGGAGACTAAAGTGAAAAACAAAAGAAAAAATTAAGTGAACTTTTAATAGATGAAAGAAGGACAGAACAGAGGAAGACAGGCAAAGAGAAAATGAGAGAAAGTGAATATGAGTAAGATCGAGGACATGTTGTCTTTTAGAGGGCTGAGCCAGGCCCATCTAATCAGCAGTAATACCATTTGACCCATTCGGTGGTTTGATTAAGGACCCATTTGCAGAAGCAATCAAAGAAAAGCAACAGTGCGGATGTCCCTCCGTATCTCCTCCTGACTTCACATCAGTGATGGATTATTTTAACATCACCCATTTGGTCGGCAGTTCATTGTGCAGACACAGTCAGAATATGGGTGGGAAGTCAGCCCGAACCCTGGAACAGATAGTGCCTTGCTCTACAACTGGACTGTGCAAAGAATTGAACTACAAGCCATCCATTTCCAATAGCATCTTTATCCAACAGCACGGTGTTCAAGAAATAACTTCATGGCCATTTAACAGGGCCATGAAGTTATCGCCAAGAAAGGTTGGCCCTGACATGTGCAGTGATATGTGCAGATTTTTGGAGGCGATTGAACGTAACCACCTGCTCAGACTAACTCGTTGCCCGAGGAGGCGCGAATCCTGCACAGCGCTGATGCCTTCATTAATTATTCAAACCTTCCCACACTGCTCTGGGATTCAAAGGTCACGTATGGCTCGGTTCCCAAACATTTCGAGTTTATGCAGTCAGATCATTTGGACTGTAGCTGCGGACTTGTACTTTTAAGTAAGCAGATCTCTTAAACCACACATAGAGACTTTAAGTGACTGATTCTCACAGACTATTAGGATTGATACGTTTATGCTGCTATAAATGAACATAAAAAAAAACAAAAATACCAGGCATTATTTAATTTTTTTTCCCTGTGGCTTTCTCCAATTCGGTTTACCCCTTCGTGTGAATCAAACTGTCCACACAGTTTCGACCCATTACAAGCACTTTTTGTGTTGTTCTGCGATGGCGGTAACAATGCCCCTCTACCCCCACTGGTTCAGACCACCAGGGCCGCTTTTGTTCTACTTCAAGCTCTGGTTGCTGGGGTGACTTGCCTGTTTTTGGTACGTTTTCAGCTGCAATTTCTACATAAAGGGTCAATCTTTAACTCTGTTGTTAGATCTGCATCTTCTGCGGCAGGTTTTTTAAAAGCACACTGACATTAGTTGGATGCCCTTTGGATCAGTTTGTTGAAGGTGAATGACTCACTTCAGTATGCATATGTAAATAGTTCAGTCTGTCTTTACCACACTGGATGTAACCTGTGAACATCTTGATTTGCTTATTTCTATGTAAGTAATACAACACCTGAGGCACATTAAAATTAGACCGTGTATTGTGTGATTCACAATGCGAGCAGAAACCGTCAACTCGTGGAAGGAAAGAGAAAGATGAAGGAGAGACGTCTGAGGTGACCGATGGTAACGCCGTCAGAACTCATCCTCGGTGCTTTTTTCTTTCGGTTCCTTCTGTGAAGGTTTTGAAAAACAGGCTTAGCTAGTCACTAGCTGATGCCTGGAAAAGGGAACACTTTGTACAATTTTTTTTTCCTGAGACTCGTGCTGAATCACAGAGAAAGCAGAATAATTCAGAGGAAGAAAAGAATGGTGGAGAAAAAAACAAAACTGAAGTGCTTCTTTTTCCCCTGTTCCCTGCTGCATCTCTGCCTTTTCCATTTCTCATAACACCTGTCTCACACCTTTTAATGCAGATTGTGGACTGAAGGCATGATGTGGGTCATGAGGGGGATGAATCTGCCTCTCCTGCCTCAGAGGCCCTTTGTCTTAGTACATCACCATGACTTAAACTTCTTCGCAAAGCTGAAGTGCTAAATAAATTAGGAGTTGTCGTCTCTTGACAGATGTTAGCTGGCCTGTGGAGTGCTGCGCTACAGTAAGCCAACCTGTGCTATCTCCACTTCCACCACAGTGACACGTGAAACTGCGTTTAGCTTGTTATTGATAAGCCATTTAAAGGGTCTGCGCTTCCTAAATTAGCTCGTGCTTGACCGGGTTTCAGAAAAGGAGATGTTGAGGGGATAGATGAGCACAGATTTTGAGCTGTGACTGTCGAGGAGGGAGGACAATCAGTTGGCTTAACTCATTTTTGTTTGGCTGCTCATTGAGTCAGTGTGCTTGTGTTGCTTGAAAGCAGGTTAATAAGCACACTGGAGGAACACTGACTGTTTGCTGTAGCCGGCAGCATCACGACAAACTGCAGATTTGCTGCAATTTATGACATACGTCCCTAATGTACATACAGTATGTATTGAAGATGCTAAATAACGTTTAAATTTTGCAAATCTTTGGGACTTTTTAGTCTCTTTTAAACCCTACTTTTGGTTTTAGAACTCTGTCATTAACCCGTTTTGCAGCAGCGGCAGCAGTATCAGCTGTTTCCAACAAATAAGCTCTGATCAACCCTCCGTCCACACAGTCAGAGAGCAGCTGGTGAACATGATGGAGAATTTAGCAGCTGAAGAGCCAGAGATTTCCCTCAGGAGCTGGTGGAGACCAAAACCAGAGCCCAAACTTAGTTATAATAAGAAAGTGGGTGGTGTCCAGGCTGTAGCTGGCAGCTCTTCATCTAACAGCTCAAAGTCAGTGCCAATCATGGGGACGAATGAAATGTTTAGAGTCAGAGCCATTACGTCTTACCCGTGAAGCAGTGGAGGTAGGGAATGTTTGTTTGTGTCAGCAGGATCTTAATAGACCTCTGACATGATGTAAAGAGGGTGAGCAGTAAACAGCGAGGATGTTATCAGTGGGATAAACTTACGGTGGAGTACACGCCGCATCATTTTCTGTGGATCCCTTGTGTTTAGCTAAAGAATCAGAATCCAGCGTGGGAGTGTAAATACATAGGACGGCTATTGTGGAAAAAAATGCTGGTTTTGATTTAATGAAAACATGAAAAATGATCATTTCGAGGCCCCAAGAGGCCAAAAGAAAAAGGAAAAAGATGAACGCAGCACACTCATTTGTGTCGTAGCACTTAAATTGCAAGATCCGTAATCAGAGGCGAACTCTTTTACCGGGACGTGTACTGACCACGCCTGAGTACACTTCTACAATGATTCAGTAAGGAGAGAAGCTCAGACATTTTCCAAAAGTTAACTAGGAAAAGTTGTTTTATATTCTGCTGCTAATTTGCATTCAGTCTATTGTCACTTTGATGAAAACAATGCTCACCAACTAATCGGGGTGTAAAAAAGGCTACAAATGTGGGGACATTTCAATGTTGCAATGCAGGTGCAGACTGGAGGTTTATTAAAAAGTATGAAAGCTCACCCTGGTTTCTGTTGTGTAGAGGTTTTCAGGTTTGGCATAAACAATAAGAGAACCAGCCAAAAACGCAGCCAACCTGACAGGCCGACACAGATTTTTAATTAAACACAATCACATCTAATCATTCAGCTCTTTGTCGCCTTTCTCTCCTGTTCGTTGAGTGAGTGTGTTCAGCCATTAAAAAGTTTTCCATCACTGTGCGGGCACTCTGTCATATGGGATCAGAAGTGGCAGCTTTTAATATTAATGCAGACCTACAAAGAGAATTTGGAGGATTGATGTGGGGCTGAATCCCTTAGCATCTCCGCCAACCTCAGAAACAACAACACACTTTATCTACGGCAAAAAGAAGACAACTCTGAGTCTAGGGCCTCGTTGGCAGCTTCTAGAGGCTGAAAGGTAAACAAAAGTATCAAAGTGTTATTCTTATAATTCCTTCTTTTACTATGAAGTAGATAATACAAGACAGCTTCCGGTCCATATTCGAGCTGAAAACTGGAAGTGCCTGTGCAGTTCATTTTGGAGTATGTTGGGATATGAAATATTCTCATCAAAGCTGCATTTTTAGTCCCGTTTAGTCAGTCATCCATTTTCAAACTGCTAATGCATCCACACCAGTCTCCATCGGCGAGAAGATCCATATCGATTATCTGGGTGCTGCGCCGTTCCTCCAAACAAATCCTCAATCCGGTATCAAGTAACAGACTTTCAAAGATTTTCAAGGAAGGCGGATGCTGAGTATTAAGGTGTCATATCTCATTCTGTTCATAGAGACGTCTTCACAGAGAGGATTACATAATGTTACAGAAAAAAATACCCTCAGAAAATAAACCCGAATCATATTTTCAGCAGCTTATCTCAAAAGACTTTCCATGAAAGAATACACATATGAGATGCCAAAGCTTTTCTTAAGGTTTTCTGTTTTAAAAAAAAAAAACTAACTTACAACTTCATTTGGAGTCCAAGGACTCTGCACAACACACAGCAGAAAGTCTATTAAGTCAAACCACGTCACACACACCTTCATCGTCTAGTTGGCTTCATCAGTTTAATCCCCTCAGCAGCCAGACTCCCCCTTCCCTCCTCTTAATTACTGTTGTTAAAATCATCTTCTATGATGCTGTGGAGTCACAGGAATATTCCGTATCATCTTGTCTTGTTATAAGATGTTTGCCCTGAGCGAAATGCTCAAACCCAATGGCTGCATCATTCCATCAAAAGGAAATATTCTGCAGGTCTTGTGCTTCCTTCTTTTCCGACTTTCCGACTTTTCCGACTGACATATTGCGTATCTCTGAGAACTTTTTCTTTTGGATCTCCACTAAACTATACAGCCGGTTGTGTGGGTTTAAACAATGTTTGGCTGCGCAGCATACAATTTGTGAGTTTTAGAGGCTACACAGATGCATATAAAGTCGAGGACCCGAGTGGACGCAAACGGTCGCATATTCACCCATATCAGTGCAAAGTGATGCAGAGGAGCGTCCGAGTGAGCCGATCATGAGAAACTGCAGGAAACCAACGTAAAGAACTGGAGTTTGGTGTGAGTTTTAACATCATAAGGCTGAGCCTGAGGGGCAACACACGCCCGCAGCCTGCTACAAAGTTAAAACACCCTGTTGTTTCCTGTGTCAACTCACACGACAACAGCATCAAGACTTGAATCGTTGCGGGTCGACACATAACATTAAGTCTGAAGTGATCGTCAGCTAGATTCTCTGAAGCAACTAATCGTTCAAGTTAATTTCACAAGGGAAACTTTCTCAACATCCGCTGTTTCCTGCTTCTCCAGTGTGAAGACTTGCTGCTGTTTTCTGCTTTATATCATGGAAAAACCGAACTAATTGGGTCTCGGACTGAAGCTGTTACTTTGCATGCTGGGAATCTGCGACGGCCATCTTTGCCCATTTCAGAAACGCTCAGTAGAAAAAAATGAACGACTCCAAAGATGAAAACATTCACTAGTTGCAGCCCCACAAAGCAGCGTTTCCGGAAACGGCGTTGTTCCCGCCTTTTTTGTCTCCTGCCGCTCTCCATCCTCGGACTTTCCGACCCTGTCACCCTGTCACATGACTCCCATTTCCTAATCACCGGTCCTAACTCCCCGCCCGCCTCACCTGTTTCCCATCACCCAATCAGCTCACAGTTTATGCACCAGCCGTCTCTCCCCGGTTCTTAGCCAGATCGTCACGCTCGGCACGTTGGTGCCATCCTGTTGCCCGCTTACTTCCTCTGCCTCCCTGCCCCTAAGCCTTTATTGCCACCATCTCCTCTGATGAAGTCACTGAACCGTTCCGGCCTTCGTGGTCCTGCTGCCTCGTACGAATCTTCGGTCCGGCTCAGACCGGCCGTGCGACGCGTGCGGCGTGTTCTGCGGGTGTCGAATGACGTGACGTTAGACGGTCCAGCCGGTGTGTTTCGCAAAGTTTCTCAGCAGAAACCAGACCGCAGGCGTCTGGAACACCTGCCCTACGAAAAGACTGGTACGTCTTGAGATTTTACGTTGCACGAGGAAATGACGCAGCCGCAACGTGTTTTCACCTCGCAGCTCATGAACAGTGAGAAAAGGCCTTGAAAAGGAAACTGTGATGGTCAGTGACCCTACACACGTCGCCCTTTTTGGGGCTCACGCCATCGGGAATACAATTTTACACGTTCTGCGTAGAGAAAATAAAAATCCGGTTTTATTCCAGCTGCCAGAAGACTTGATGCTAGGTTTACCACGTATGGACGGAAAAGTGCACTTGCACCTTTTATGACACAATATGCCATTGATGGTCAGCTATGGATCCGTCACTGCCATTATCTCTCAGTTAATGGACAGAAAGTTAAAAGAAACAAGTTACATTTGAAAATGAAAAAACTGAAGCAGCAGCCAAAACAACAACAAGGTCAGAAGAGGAGCCGCAGGCTGACGACTTTACCTCAGATGTTTTATTTTGGCAGGAACGATGATGAAGAGGATGAAAACAGAAATGTAGAGCCAGGAAAGAGGCAGAGTGGTTTGATGGAGCTGGAAAGATGAGGGATGAAGGAAAAAGAGGCAGGAAGTGGGCCGAGTGGTGGAGGACAGAGGAAGAAAGGAGCCAAGTATCGGTTCCCACTCAGGCAGCGGCCTGAAGGACGCAGAGCAGAAACTGGAAAGCACACACACAAACACACATCCGGACAGTTAAAAACAGGGGGAAATGTAACCAGAGACACACAAGGACAGGACTTTCCCTGCGTGTTCTTTCGGCCACAGAGATTAAAGGGAAAATCCACCTGCAAAATTTCCAAAAAGTACAGCCGGTTGTTTCCCTGCTTCACCTCGACCGACGGGAAATACCTGCTTTTTGTTGTCAGTCCGTCCGTCTGGAGCTGCAGGTTGCACCAGCGCTGAGTAATCACACAGAGAAACCCACCAGAGTCACAGATTTCACAGTCGCCACAGCGCAGATTGCATCCTAAGTAAGAGGTGTGGCTGTCATCAGATAAGCGGGACCAGAATGTGTGTCCCGTCTACACGCCCACCTTTGATTTAGAGCAACGTTGTGTAACCGGATCAAAATTGTCCTGTTTGTTGGGAGGTTGATTGGACAGGATGGGGGGGGGGTCAATTCTCTTCTTCCTCTCTTTGTACCGTCTCTATAGAATCACTCGAGGTGCATGTAGCCAAACTTTTTGTTTGCTTTTAAACAGAAATGCTAATTCATACATTTCCCGCTGCACAACGCTGGTTGTAGTTGCAATTTTCACAGTAACATAATAAAGGAAAACACTTGATCTGTGTGAAATGAGAAATTCAGGCTGCACCAGGCCGTCTCTTGTATCCCTGCGGAGGGCGTTCATAAAAAGTACAGCCGCCCGTTGCTGCCCTCAGTAAACTGGGCTGTTGTTGCTGTTCACTAACGAAAAATGAAGAAACAAACAAGTGAAAACCACTTTAGATGTGATGCTATAGTTGGAGCTGCTTGCTGACTTTGTAAGAAGAGCAAACGTCCGCGTGGCGAGACCGCGACGAAATCCCCGACCCCCCAGAAGGCTGGACATTCTTGATGAGAGCCAGAGCTGCGGCCAGCTGCTCTCGATGAGGACTAATGTGATCCTGGCTGTCCTCGTCTTCTCGGTGTTAGCGTCTTGTGCGTGCAGCTAAATGGATGTAATAGTATTTGTGATACAGTTGTTGGGTTTATTTGCTAGTTTGATTAATACTTACCTGCTTAGGGACTGAGTTGATTCTTGTCTGTTTTGTTTTTTTTAAATTATTCAGCCAAACATCAATAATGTACATTTGTTTGTTTTCTGAAAGGAATTTGAAATTGATGTCAAAACCACATTTAAATTGTCATAGACTCTCCTACTTCTTTGCAATTGTATTTCTCATTTAGTTTTCCTTAATGTTTTCATTTGTTAGTTGAACCAGTGTAATAAAAGTGAAAAAAGGATCATGCGTTTTTAATAAAATATCTTCATAAAACATTTATTATTTGGATGATTTCCTCAGTTGTTTTTTTGATATTTCATTCTTTTGGTTGCTAAATTCTTGTTGCTGTCAAATCTACCGTGTCTAGAGCCTTAATATCCTGAAAGAGGAGTCAGGTTTTCTCCAAAAGCCCACGATGGCCATTAGATAATCAGCGTAATTGTTTATTGCTCTGTTTATTTTACTGCAAACACATAAATAGATGGAACGTTTTTTTTTCTATTAAGGTCAGAGGACAGAGCAGTGTGGGCTCTGTAGCTGTGAAAAAAGGTTTCGTTAATTTCTGCTGAAATGAGTTTTAATGACTGAGGGGAAATGAGACTGAGCCGTTCACTCAAACCACCTCTGGCAGGTTTATTGGGAGTCTTCGAAGTGAGGTATCAAACGCTTTTCCAAAGAGGTCCCAAATGTGCTCATTTGGCGCCGAGGTCTTGCATGTTTCCGAGCTGCTCCATCACGGCGCAGCAGGTCTGAAGCCTCTGCTCAAGCGTTCTCCCTGCGTTGACTCTCAATCAGCTGCGCGACATCCAGCATCGACATCTGTGATTCAGAAGGCAGCTTCTGTTACACCAGCTGGAGAAACTTAGCAGATCTTTGTTTAAAATCGTCAGTGAGACCTCTTTCTCAGTTAGACGCCTTGAGTGTGGAAGCCACGGTGCTCCTGGATCCGTGGGGTTTCTGGCAGGTTCTCTCTTCCTCTTGTAATGCTGACGGCCGCCTGCAGTTTTTTCTTTTTCTTCTTCTTTCTCTTGTGAGCTGACGGTTTTTATTTCTTTATGTTCGGGACTTGTGCTTGTTACATTTGGTCTGAGTTCCAGTGTTTTGTATGTAACAAATAAGGCTTTACAACAAAATAAAACCCAAGAAAAGAATAATTAAACATGAATTTTTAGGCCTAATTATCTGGCAGACCAGTGACATGCTGCAGCTACGGAATACGTTAATTAACACGCTTGACAATAAACAAATAATTTATTGGAATCGCTCAGATAATTACCCGTGTGCAAGGAAAAGCAGCTTCAACCATCACATTTTCCAGCTGAAACGACAACTGTCAACGCGCTAAGCGGGTTCAACTTCCGGTCCCCAGGCCCCTTTGGGTATTTTCTGCCATTCCCTTTGCTCGGTCCGATCCCGTAATTCATTAAGGTGAATGGGATTTCTTAAAATGTAAGAAGGACTGGGCTTCATGCATAAAAGGTGAGAGAGGAGTTCAATTTCCAAACCCTGAAAGGATCATTGGAGACCAGAAGGAATCAGGAAGTAGGCATTACAATTACGTTTTATGTTTTTTCTTCTTCACCATTTATTTCTTGTGTATTTCGGGGCACTGACCTTAAATTGACGGAACCTGAGCCAGTTTTTTTTTTTTTTTTTTACATGACTTAAATGAATAATCACTGGAAACTCCCAGTGTAAAATACAGTACATCTTCTCAGTCATGAAGCTGTTTGATTCCAGGTTGTTAGGTTGGGTATTTGAATGGCAACAAAATTATCGACGTTAATTTTACTTATGTTGACTTTCTTTCTTTAAAACGTGTAAATAAAGTCAGATCCAAAAACATGAAATACAACTTAACTTAAAAATCCCCTCAAGTATGTGGTAAATACAGTTAAAACATGACGTGTAGACGCAGATGTAGACATCTTTCCTCTGTGGAAAAGCAGAAAAGAGGGGGATGCTTTAATCTGACCTGTCAGAATATAAGCAAGAACAAACTTTAAAGAGTCAGAGTGAGTTAAATCACATCTTACCTTTTTTTTTAGATAAAAAGCCCGAGGACTTGTGCCGTGTGTGTGAGAGAGGACGGACAGTTTCATACCTCGGTGATCCTAGAGAGAAGCCGTTGTTAATGCAGTCTGCTGCGACTCAGGAAGACAGATGTTGTACATAAAACCCGATGTTCCTTCTGTTCAACTCCATGGAATAAAAACCTGTTATTTGTTGTGCAGCAGAAGCAAAGACAAGCCTCATACCTTGCCTACATCCGTAGCCGTGGAGCGACAGCAGCGGCATGTCGATCCCTGTACTGTGAAGCAAAACGGCATCTTTTTGGTTATCCTGTCTACATTAAACCATCTCCCACAAACTATGTTTCTGTACTAATTTGAAACAGCAATTACAGTTTAAAGAAGCTTAAGGTCACTTGGATTAGAATTTATTTTTTTTCTTTAAACCTGCAACTGCAACTTTTCTGCCACCTGAGGGCAGTGGAAACAAGTTGTGAACGCAACACTGATGTGTCATCACCTCTTCAATGGTCGCCTATTTCCACATCCAGGAGTTAGGGAGCAACATGCTCCTTCATGTGGAGTGGTGTGTCTGTCCACCCGAGGACGATGATGATGATGATGATGATGATGATTCTCCGTAGGTTCATCACTAACAGATTCCTTTCACATTTTTGTCACTAAAATTTTGATTATAGTTGCTTTTTGATGAAAATATATGCAGAGTCTTAGTGTTTATTTGGAGCATATCAGTAGTGCCGACATATTTAATTTTTTGTATCTGTTAAGGCAACACAAAGCACTTGGTTAATGTTAGATAAACATGATCATCTCGGTTAAAATTGAAGATGGCAAAACGGGACCTGCCGTGAAGCAGGACCTATTTACATGTAAATACTCTTTTCCCAAATTACCGATGTTAATTTACGTATGTTGACTTTTTTAATACATGAAAATAAAATCTGTTCAAAAGCAAACAATTTACAGATACAACTTACAATTGTACACAACAGTGTTTTATCAGCCTAATCCCGACTACACCGATGGGACAGTCTCTGCCAAGCCACCGCCGTCATTTTGAACGTTCTGCACTCGCCGTCGAGCGAGACCTCGGACCGAGTCGATAACTTGCGACACACCCGGGCTCAGTGGTATTTTAATAACTTTAATTGGTGGAGATGCACCCACATTGACCGTTTGACTGCCTGTCTCACTTTCATTATACATTCTTCTGCTAGCAGGAAATTTAATTGTGTGAAAAAATACCATCTTATTAAAATTATGGCAGCGATACCAGAAAAGCAGAACAAAGATTAATGTCTCATTCTTGACAACATCGCTCATCCATTACAGCTCTCATGAATGAGGACCTTCCCTTTTACATGATTAACTTCCTTTACAGCAGGTATGTTTTCCATTTGCTTTCTCTAATTTGATTGGTGTGCACTGTCAAAGTGTGAGTACGCAGAACAGATTTGCTGTTGTTACTCTGATTAAATCTTGTGCGGCCAGCACCAGGCCTCTGCAACATAACCCCGACAAATTTGTTTCTCCTCTTTACATCATTGACATTGAAAGATTGGCGGAAAACCCAGGGTGCGTTTTCTCAACTCTGCAGCAAATGGAGCGATTCGGCCTAAAAACCGAGGTCTGTTTTATGCACCAGCAATGTCAAACGCATCCTGTTGGGAAACCACAGCTGATATGAAAAGTAGGTACTTGGCAATGGATGCCTGAGAAGCCTGTGCGACAA
Organism: Xiphias gladius; assembly: GCF_016859285.1. NCBI lineage: Eukaryota > Metazoa > Chordata > Actinopteri > Istiophoriformes > Xiphiidae > Xiphias > Xiphias gladius. The sequence continues at coordinate 1,545,970 of NC_053403.1, read as the reverse complement.
CCTCTGCTCTTTGGTGCACCGGAGAAGAGTTTTTTTTACAATCTGTGTTAATTTTGATGGACTTGATGTTTTCAGGCTTAACGAGATCACAGCCCTGGAATTGCGCAGAGAACCAAAGACAAGAACATCATCAGTGAAATAAAGCAGAGGGTACTGCAACGACCGGGTCATGTGCCGCGAATCAAGGCAGACCGCGTCCCAAAGGCTGCGCCGAGACGGACTTTTCCAGGCAAAAGAAGACCGAGAGGGAGGGAGGCTGGTCTGTAGTGGCATCTGACATTTAGTGGTATATGTGAGCAACATCTTTCCCTAAGCTTTACCAAGCATTATAGACCTTAACCATGTGATGAAAAATGAGAAGATCATCAAAATTATTAGGATGGATTGTCTGGGAACCATGGATGTGTGAAACAAATTTTGCACCAATCGATCCAGAAGATGCTGATATATTTCACGAGAGAACGGAACACTCTGATCTGCAGGTGGCGCTAAAGGGAAAGTCAGGGGTTCATCAAAGTCAGCAGAATTCATCCTCTGGGGACCACGAACATCTGTGCAAAAAGTTCACGGCAATCCACCCAGCAGCTGTTGATATGTTTGAGTCTGAGACTAACCAGGACTGCAGTCCCTGAAGTCATGCCTGCAGCATGGCTAATAACTGCCATCATGAACATTTCAAAACCATTGTCACTGGACGTAATCTTGGGTATTGGTCTGGTGATTGGGCTGCATCAAAACTGCTGAGTTATCTTCTAATCCACCTGTGATCCTGGTAAGCAGGACTTTGAACCACATGACTGGACCTTTTTTTTGTTACTCATTTATAATATGCTTATTAGGAAACATCATCTCTCTCCCTATTCCCACACTCCCTCAGTTTTTCTGCTTTGAGCCTTTCACGAACACACATTCACTGCATTTGATCACAAACCTGAATCTCAGTAGGCACAAAAAATAATTTAATGAGAGCGTGCAGTGAAGCAGGTACAGACCTGCGTGGTGACTAGCAGTCATTATTAGAGGCACTCTGTAAAGGTTGTTTCCAAAAACAGCCAAGAGCGACAACCAGGTGTTTCACCCTGGTTCTCATTAACATTACTCCCTCTCCCTTCTTTAGGCCAATGCACTGTCCTCAGAGTTTAAAACCACATTCTCCATCTTTGCTGCTTTTATTTCCTTCCCGCACAGAAGACTTTTTCTGCCATCTTTCCATCTATTAACTAGCACTTATCTGGGTCCAGGTCACAGTGGCAGCGGTCGAGCAAAGTGGCCCGGACTTACTTCTGCCTTGCCAGGTCATCCAGTTCCTCCTCGAGGACCTCAAGACGTTCTAAGACGTTCCCCCCGGAGGGGATGTGTTCTGGGTGAGAGTACCTCTACAGGCAGAGGTCCAGGAAGCATTGTTGTGTTTTTGACCCACTCTGTCTCAGACTCAGCTCCTTCAATTTTCAGTCCATCTTTCTGAGTTCCCCAATTTTACTGAAGTGCAATAGTGAGTGTGGAGCACCCCCTTCAATATGCTGTGAAGATCTGTTAACATGCTGTGCGAGATCCTGTTTGTGCTTTCATTTGTTTCCCATAACAGGCATAGCATTACTTAAACTGTCAAACTGTCAATTGCCATTGTGTATCTGAGAGGGGAGTTCGTGGCTTCAGCTCTACTAAGGGGCAAACTCCTTTCAGGTTTAATGAAATGTTAATTAAGATTCACATTTAGAAAATATTTTTTGCAAGTAAATAAATGTCAGGGCTCTGCGGGATTGGTATTCCTTTATCTCTTATTTTAATAGATCCCATAAGTACAGTGTTGACAGACACATTTTTAAAACCCCGCTAGCAGCCCATAGAGCCTGCAGTGTTATGCCCTGCAATGTGAAAGTGTTTGACAGAACAGACAACAAAATGTGGATTTAGCTGTTCAACACACAGTGGCCATCATCGCAGGTGCGGCCACTGGTTGCCCCATATGAGTAGTGGAGCTAGAATTGTGAAGTTGTGAAGGTTGTCGATACAAAGGCTGTCTTTCCCTGTGGAAGGTCACTATTGTGTGTTTAAAATGTGATATAGTTAGAGCAGAGGGTGGTGCTGGAGTTAACTTAACGCTGTCCAAAATGGAATGGTTCATCCGGCTTGAGGGTTGCGTTGAAGGAAAGGCCAGAGGGTCAGCAGAATCATTCTGATTCATCCTCTGGTGTTCATGAATATCTAAAGCAGATTTCACGGCAACCCAACCATTAGTTTTCAAGGTATCTTGTCCCGGACCAAAGAGTTGGTCAAAAAGACACTAAGGCCCGATGGTGGACCGGGTCGCCAAAATCATTAGGAATCATCATAGATGTTCGCAGCTAATCTCACGTAAATCCGGCAGGCGGTCGTTGAGTTTCCTTGCTCTGTGTCGAGCGTTTGGATGCCAGACCGAGTGATGAATCAATAACTGTGACGATCTGGAGGCCCCACTGTTTGGCCGACAGACGGACAACAGCCCTGCGTGGAAATAACACAGCCACCTCGTTGACAGAGGGACGGAGGGATCCAGTCAAAAAACGCAGGGTCGTCCAGCCAAAGTTGAACCCTGAACACGCTCCGACATTTTCTGTTAGGCTGTACAAAGAGCCCCTCCACAAAAACAAAAGTTGTTGGATACTCTTGCGCCTGTTGTTAATTGCATATTAGAGCTGAGCCTCTTACACTGAGTATGTAGGTCAGAATGGATTTACAAAACTGACTGTACTAATTTTAAACAGACAATTAATTCTTGGGGGAATAACAATCAAATTCATTACAAATCACTACTTACGTAACCTCTAAAGTGCCTTTAGTGTTCATTTTCAGCATCTGTTTTTCCACTAATTTTCCCTATGCATACATTAAGTGGCACATTTAAAGTGCTGCTCTTTATTTAGCTTGGTTCTCGCTTGGCCTCCTGTGGTCTGAGATAAAAGACATGAGTGTCATGTTGCAAGCAAGAGCCAGTCAGCCTGTGGAGGCAGCATCTATTAATGTTAGAGTAGGTTAAGCTATGGTAATGATGGATCAAGCAACTGCTCCGGGCTTTTAATTTTTTATAAATTGGAGGGGAAAGGAGAGAAGGGGATGGTGATGGAGGAGGTTGGGAGTTAGCAGGCAGAGGCAGGAATTAGGGGGAGGTGTATTTAATTTTATTATTTTCCATCTCTCCGTGGTCTTGTCCTGTTTTTGGAGAGTTTAGAGCTTTGACGGATGCTTCAGCCTGTTAGACGTTTGATAGCGGTTATGGAGAGTTTGACCCTCAAAGTGTTTTAAAGCCGAAGCACTTTTTGTTCAAATTATGAAAATGGATTCTGCTTGCTCTTCTGCTGGGATGCTGCGCTGATTTATTCTCCAATCATTCACTGAGTCAGAGCAGAAACGTATTCATGAGCTGATTCCTCACCCTCATCTCTCAGCATCAAGCTGTATTTTACCGACATCGAATTCGACACCCTTACAAATTTGGTGATCGAAGAATAGCAGGATTTATCGCTTTTTTGGAAAATTAAAAGTTTGTTTTTCCTTTTTCTTCCAGGAGGTGCAGAGAATTTCAAGAAGTCTTTTAGATTGATGCAAGGTTGCATGTAGATGCACAAGACTGACTTGTCATTTGCAAGGCTTTTGGCCTCCAAGTAAAACAGCATGTACAGCTCCGCTGGGGTCTTTTAGTGTGTAGGAGTGTTCCATCAAAATGTTGTAACTTTAAAACTCCATGAACACAATTGTTTTGACCAGTAGTTGGCAGCAAAACTCTTCAAAAAGGTGACGAGCCCATTTCCCTGAAATGGAGCATTGCCTTACCAATTATTATGGCTTAAAAACTCAGCCATTAGCCACTGGATCTTAAATACGTGTACAGAATTTAGGGGCATCGAATGGCAGATATGCAGTGGCATGGCTCCAGACTGAACGGTGTCAGTCCCTCAATGCAGCGCCATGAGATATGTGTGGCGCCCAGAGGATTAACTGTAAGGACTTTGGTGATCCCCTGGCTTTTTGTCCAGCCCCACCATGAGGTTGAAATTGTTTTTGTTTTATGATCAAATACGTGCGGAATGGGCTCGTCACTGCCCCTGGTGGCTGACGAAGGGGGAAATACACCCATGAAACTTTTCAACGGGACGCATCCAGGACCATCTCTCACACAATGGACGAGACACACAGGGCTAGGGATATGTGTATTTACTATATGTGTAATTGCTATACGATACTTGTTCAGTTTGAAGATTTATTGTAAATCACAGGAATATAATTTTAATCATGGGCAGACTTTCATTTAAATGACATGTTAAAAATAGTTCATGTATCGAAACCCCGGAGGGTCCGTGTGTAAAAAATATTTACTAAATAGTCTGACGGACATAAAATTGTATTTATAAATCTTTGGAGAAAACTTACATGTAGCCACTTTAAGCGTCTGAATACTTTTGTGAACGAAAGATTTCAGTTATTCCTTTAACTAAATTAGCAAAAATGGCTAAAAACATGTTTTCACCTTGTCCATATGTATTATTTGGTGACGATTGACGGCAAAATGGACAATTTTATCCATTTAAAATTAAATCTACAACACAATAAAGTGTGTAAAAAGTGAAGGGATCTCAATACTCTTTGAAGCCACTGTTTGTACACATGAATTTTTGGGAGCCGACCTGGACGCAACAGAGGATGTTCATCCTCGATGTAGACCGATGAGAAAATACGTTTTTCACTTTTGAATCCACAAAAAGTTGACTGTGCACTTTTTCCTCATCACTTATATCTTCGGTATCAATATATAGTTAACGTTGAGATATTTAAAAACTTTGTGTTTCAATAAAAGGTCATTTAAGATAATTAATTAAATCAACTGGCAATAAATAAATTGAATCCCTTTTGAAGTGAATGTCCTGCCGTTTGTCAAAGACCTCGCTCAGCTCTGCCTCTCGCCATCACCACAAGGGTAAAAACAACCATAAGACCTGGATACTGATGCCGACTCGGAGCCATAATGGACCATAAGACTAAACCAGATCACCTCTGAGAGAGAGGAACTGAGACACATATGTACCGGTTGAGACTTCTAAGTGTTTTCTGCCCTATAAGTGTCCCCATTAGTCCTTAATTGCATTATAATGTTGCACTGTTTTCCAGGTGAAGTCCTTATTATGTATAAAAGCTAGTCGTGAAGTTTTGATTGGACCCCAGGAGGCTGCTGAGGCTCTGACTGATAAGAGCTGTAATGAAGACAGACAAGGACCAGGCAAATTAAATAAAAAGAAACCAAGAGAGAGACAGCTCTTTTGACTGATGTATCATTATGTCTCATCAGATGTTAGTGTGTGTTTCTCTGGGTGTGTGTTGCCGCCTGCTGACCTGTCGTTACAGCTCATAAACCAGCTGTCAATCACTCAGCAGACACCCACCTCACACAGTGTGCGTATCTAGGCCATATAGTCCTACTGTATATGAGAGAGGGAGAGAGAGCGGCGGCCATGTCTCGGAGAAATTAAGTTGCTATAAACTCATCTGGAGAAATGTGACGTTGCCCGGACCAGGTTTTCTATCGAAATAATGAGGAAACTGTTTTAACGAACTGTCTTTATAAAAATGCTGAGACTGAACGTATCGTTACCTTATAAGCTGATACCTGGCTCAACCTCCACATCCGGCGGGTCCAGGTCGACGCGATCATGTGGATCTGGTGTCTGTGTCACCTGGTGAATCCAGGTCCAGTACTCCCTCTCTTTTAGCTCTGGTTCTGAGCTCCGCCGGCCCCTGAGGGAAATATCCGGCTCTTTAGCTGCTAAAATTAAGCGAGTTCAACATAGCGGGGATATTTTTTCTTATTAATATCCGGGTATTGTTATCTGGCTTCGCTGAGCCTGACAACTTTAATCACGCTAAGCGGTCGCCCGACGGCGCTCATCGACTCGGTAAGTGTTTGCAGCTCGTGACCAGTCTCAAACATGGACAAGTCTACCGGCGGCGGAGCGGCATATTCTACACACGGAGAGCAAACTCTAATATTAGAGAAATGTGAAGAAGTCAAACACACGGTCCAGGCTGAGAGCAACAGCTGCAGCTGCCAAATGCAGGAAGTCTGGACCTATGATTAGACCTTTTTGATTTATGGCAGTTCATCTGAGGGACGTGTTCAGACAACCAGCCGTATGCTTTGTTTTCCACCAGCTAATGCACAGACCCAGGTGAACCCAAAAACAACACAGACACACAGTGAAGACAATGTACAGGGCGACCGGTTTCTGACTTGTGCAAACAGCAAGCTCAGGAGCAGGGACGTCATTACAGCCAAACTAGACAAAGTGATCTGCACAAAAAGTAATCAAGTGATCATTGTCTGTGCACCGAGGATCGCAGCTCCATCAGAAACTGCTAGAGGCTGATGCAGCATGATTTTCATGGTGCAAAGTGCTCATATATAGATAACAGCAGACTAAAAAACCAGGGCGAAGGCAGAGCTTACACCAGTGGAACGGTGACGCTCTCTTCCATCCTATCATGCGCAGACCCATTTGCTGTGTGTTGAACCAGCCACCCCTGGCCTAGAAGATACCTGGTACCATTCAGATAACATGCCTGGTCGTGACCAGTACTGACTATACCAGGACCCAGTAGTGGCAGTGAAGGTACGGAAGGTTTAGCCGGAAAAGTTAGAAAATGAACATGAGAATCCCTAAAGGTTTTGATTTGAGGTCTTAGTGTGGTTTGGATAAAAACTCCACGAGTGTGGAACAAAGTTTTGCAGGGATCACTTAGTTTTGATGCTGCCAACAAATAATTAGACCTTGAGTATGTGGAACACTGAACAAAAACCGTGGCCAATCTTTTGAATACCACAAGGCAGGCCAGCAGAGTCAATAATGGAAAAGCAGTTTGCTCAATTTCCAGTCTTTTTAAGACACAATGGAGCCGCGATGCCCCTTCTAGCAGCCCTCTACCTCTACTGCGAGTTTCTTTTGAAACCTGGCGATGGCGTACCGTGTCTGACACGTGTTTTATAGATTTTGAGATGTTTTACATGTTTATCACAAAGCTGGGTCGAACGGCATCGAAAGATAGGACGCAAACAATAACCGGTGTGGCCCGGCAGAGAGCTGGTGCGGTGTGATAAAGTCCGTGACATCCGAGGTGAAGGGTTGCAAAGAGCACTTTCTTCCTTAATGACGGTCTCCCAGTGTTTGAGATGCCGGCTCTGCAGACAGTGTCGCCACGGAAACAGGTAAAACTGGTATTTGTCAGGCTGGGGGAGCGGGAGAAGCTTTCGTGCGTCCCTCCGTCCTGGGTTCAGAGTAGCGACGGGCAGCCGGAAGCGAGCGGGTGCTTTCCATTCGGCCTGTCCAGCTTCCCCCCCCGTCGTGGCTCCTTTGCCCCGCAGCCCGTGACCCGCAAATCAGCGGAAGGTCAGCCGTCATTAAAGGATGTTCTTGTCCCCTAAATGTGAGTCAGAGGAGACAGGATTCTTAGAGGGGAGCTGGGAGCGTCGGCAGCATTATTATAACACTGACCTTACTGCAACACAGCACTGCAGACGAGGCAGACTACTCGCTGGAACCGCAATAACAGCAACTTTCATTCATTCATATGCCGGAAAGTAAGTGATGATAATATCCCGTATGGAGTAACTGCCAGTGTCTTTACTGCATTATTAGCGTACCCTTTCGTACAAACAAGAAATGATGTGATTCAGCAGGATGTCACGCTATAACTTGTCATTAATATAGGTAATACATGAGAATGATATTATTATTATTATGAATAAATTCCTCTAATCAGATGTTTTTTCTGTATTTTCCTTGACTGTGATGTTTGAGCTTCACTGTGCAGAAGGATGTCTGCGAGTTTGTTTTCACATTCATCTGCTGAGGGAGGAAAGTTTCACCTTAAATCTCTCCTCAAAGAGTCGAAGAGTAAAGGTCCGCGACTAAATCCTTCAGAGAAGCAGATGCACGCAGCAGCCTTTTGTGACAGATAAAGAACCGAGGACCTGTCCTCACGGCGCACAATCAGCTGAGTAGGCGCACAGCTCGTTGTTGTTGGGCTCTCACCAGGCAGTTTCCCACCAAAACCGACAGACGGCGGCGTGAGGCGCGATGAAATGTGTTTATGTGTGGTTACGCTCCCAGTTTTATGTCCCTGAGAGCAGCTCGGGAGGTCGGCCGGTGGAGTTGACTACAGGCTCTTGGCAGCCCCGTGATCTAAAACGCCAAGTCAGAACGGAGAACACATATCCGCTTTCAGTTCAGGAGCCAGCGGGGGCTGCCATGGTCGTATTTTCTTATGTATCAGAAAACTCCACGGCTTTGTGCTGCTGTGGACAATCTCTTCAAGCGTGCGATGTTCTGTTTTTCATGTTGAGCTAAGCCACCGACAGGGTCAAACAGATTCAGGTAATTTATTCATTAAAAAAATAAGATGCTGTAGTTTGCAGGCAGACGCAAGCTGGAGAGCTTTAAGGCACAGACCTGAGGTTACCAGGTTTGCCTGGAGTGTGTGACTCATTTTGTAACTTTGATTATTATAAAGAGCACCAGCAGTGCAACGAGACACTCTACACGCAAACACACAAAAGAAAAATGGCGAGTGAACATAATAAAAGCAGAAAGGATCTGATACCTGCTGTGAGTGGGGAGAATGAGTCAGGATTATCTGAACTGATTCTCCCCCAGGGCTGAGTCACCTAACTGCTTTTCTACCTTTATTTCCTTGTGACGTCTTTCTCTGTCTAGTTTTATAGAAAAGGGAGCATCCGCAGTAATCCGTTTGACCTGAACACCCCCCCAAAGATTTAGCTTTATCGCCGTGATTGAAACAGTTCCCTCTGTGCACCAGATATTTCCTGCAGACAAGACAAGTTCTGTCAGTCCCTTGCTTGTGTACGTTCATCTGAGCCCAGCGAGATAGCACATTAAGGGGAAACTGGACTTTGGTACTTTACATAAGTGTAACAAAAGCATGTCGGCTTCATGTCCGTGTGACTAATACACCGAGCCGAGGCTTTTCAGACCGGGGGGGGGAGATGAGGTGAAAGGCACAGGTGCATGCAGGTGTTCTGTTTGATTTGGCCCATTGGCTCTATCGGCGCGGTCAGCAGTTGGAGCAGCAGCGCTCGGCACAAAGTAAGGTACTTTACAACCCTTGACGCCGGATTGTCGTAGTTTGCGTTAAAATCGTATCGTATTCCTCAAATGCTCCTCTCCTATCTGGCAACTGCAAATCTACAATTCAAATCCTGACAAGACAAAGGGCACTTCGTGTCCAGCCTCCTGTCCCCAGCCGTACTCTTCGGGGTTCCTCGGAATAAAATTGTTGAGTGTTAAAAATATTTTTGAATGTGGCTGGACACCAGACTCACTTCCAAGACCCCCGTGGAACACTGAAGGTCAAATCTTGCTCGTGTTTTTGCTGCTTGGAAGACCACCATGGCATCTATATTATGTCTGCTCTTGATTATGGCGATATTGTGTGAATGCCTGCTGCTCCCCCTGCCGCAGTTCGCCGCGCTTTGTCGCCGGTGATTAAATTCCTAACTCGCCGCTGCATCTTGCAGGAAAAGACGGGTTGGACCTCCTCAACTGACAGACGGGAGCTGCTTTGTGTGGTATTTATGTCTAAAACTCTACTGGAAAAAAACTGCCTCCCTGGTCTCGTATAATCGCAGCACTCGCAATAGGTCATTAGCTGTGCCACGCGTTTAAGCTGTGGCACGGCTGCACGGTTCTAACCGGTTTACATCCAGTGTCGGTGCAGGAAGTGGTGTGTGATCTGGGTCGGGTCGGCGGACGACCGCGTGGCACATCTGACTTTCACGTCCTTTTTCTTTTTTTTCCTCCCATAACCACAGTCTCTCCCAAACCTCACCCGCGCCATAGTTGCCGTGCACAGACACTGTGGAGAATAAGAACTTAGAAATCATTTAAAAAATCGTTTACATCCCACGGGTTGCCAGCAGCAGTTGGCAGACACTGACTGCTGCTAATCAGGCGGTAAAGGAAACACCTGAGCATAGCTTTTGCCCTTAAAGCCCCTACACAGGACTCCTCACTTATTTTACCTGATTAGAGCTCAGCTGGGCCCGAGAGCTCCTTCGCCCTCCTGTCAAGTTTTGTTGCACCTGTCCAGGGTGAGACAAGTGTTTGACACCACTCACTTCGCAGAGAGACTCATTTTTCTCCATTTTATGGAGTTGTCACATGTTTTCTAAAGGCATCCGTGTGCTCCGGATCGTCATTGATCTCTCGAAGCCCGTTTTGTGCATAAATGATTGCACAGACTATTTTTGTCCGTGTGGCAGAGACACCGGGTAAAATCCCCGCTGGCTGTTTGTTTCCACCACACTCCTCTTCACTGCGGCTTATCGTGTCACGTCGTGTTATTTGAGCGGCACTTAAACGTCTTTATTGGTACAAATGTCACACACATTCCGGTGTTTGCGAGCGGCTATAAATATTTCGGCCCTCGGCCCTCCCTGCTGTTTGGGTTTCGGCGCCGACCGCCCGCCAGCATCATGTATTATACATGGAGGATAACAAACATGGCGACCTCTGTTCCCGGCAGCCTCCACATGCACACCAGCGGGGAGACGGAGGACGCCGAGGACACTCAAATGCGAGGACAAGCACTGGAGTGTGGACACACAAACTCACTATTAGCTGCTGCTTGTTGGCAATGAGCCGCTGTCTAGTCACAGTAGGATTAGACAGTGGAGCTGGAAGTAGTCAAACCATCAACCGACAGAAAATTGATCAACACAAATCCTTATCATGAATTAATAACTGATTAAATAATCGCCGATGCCACGTTAGAAAGGACCGGATGTCAGCTTGGTTCATTCATATAATTATAAACTCAAAATCTTTGGATTTGGACTTTGATACCTAGGGAAGTGTGATGGAAATGTTTTTGCCTTTTGATAATAGTGTTTAATCATCATAAATCCAATGGTTCCCACCTGCCCTGGCCAAGGATGGATTTTTCCTTTTCAGACATTAACTCACAGTCCGTACACAGACCAGCTCAACACCCTTTCATTCCACCCGTCACCCAGGATCTTCTTGCTATGTGAAGGCAGCGCTCACCACTGTGTCTAACCACCGCGTAACCCATTGTTTCCCAAAATGAAAACAGGAATTCCGCGATACTGTGGTTTCAGACTCATCAAATCAGTGTGAGAAGCACTGCGACAGGAGAGCGCAACTAGGCGCTTGTAAAAGCACATTAAAACCCAGTTAGAAGTACTGCAAGAGCAGCTTAGGCTAAAGGCCTGGTCACAGGGGAATTCTTCTCCGTGAAACGGGTGGTGCTGGAAGCTTGGAGACGTAGGGGCTACTCCCAGGTCCAGGTGTTGTACTACTGTGACTGGCGAACCAACAGCTAACACACGATCCAGCCAGGCGCTTGCTACAACTAGTCAGTCAGAGCAGAGCTTTGAGCTTTGAGCTTTACCGCCAGCCCACCCCGTCATTTTGCTTTCAGGATTAAAGATGGAAAAATAAGCTCTCTGTGCTAGCAAGCTTGCTAACTGTCAGTGTGCTAGTTTGTTTCTCTCCGTCCTGTGTTCAGTGCCGGTAAATCCAAGCTTGGTATAATCTGTGTCAAGCTTATGTTTGGGGATATTGCGGCGGGAACCAGCTCCGGGAAAATTCCCCCTGCTGACAATGACAGTGATCCGCAAGCATTTTTTCCTCAAATGTTTACACTCACGGCAGGTGTTACAGTCATTGTAAGAATAGCAGCAGAAACTCGTCTTAGGTTTCTTTGATTCTCATGTTTTCCAACCTAAAACAATAACATAAAAGCTCTAACTTACATCCTTTGCAGTTATGACTAGATCCTTGTGTCAATCAGAGAACATCCGGTTGATGATGGATATTAATCTGAAAATGAGTCTCACTAGAGCTCGTTATTTGCCGTCTTGTAAAAACTTTTTGCTCCAGAGAGAACATGAGGACCTGGGGTTCAAAGTGTTAAAAACTGAACGTCCATAACACGCCGGGAGATTGTCTGTTATATGTCGTCATAATACGCAGCATGTGCCTTTTTACCACCTTAACAGCACTGATCATCCAAGATTCTTACATGTGGGGGAATATCAGTGGGCGATATCACCTGCTAAATCAACCAAGCTGCTCAGTTGAGCTCCTGCTCCTTGGCCAGAATAAAATCGTCCACCTGTTTTCAAAGGACGTTCCTTTTTTAACATCTTTTATTTCCTGTGAGGTAGGAGTAGTGGGACGTACAGTCCGAACCAGCTGGCGCTCGGGGAGGGCGCGTCCATGGTGAAACCCAGCACCTTTGTTGTGCTTTTACCAGGCTGTCTGAGGACTAACAGATCATGACATTATACCGGGCAAAAGGTCGGGTGGAGAGAGGCTCCATCTTAGCAGCGCGAGTCAAGGTCGGGAGCGTCCACCAGCTCATCTGAGCCCATTAACATCCCAGTGTCTGAGTGTCCTCCTCCTGCGCTCACATGTTTTTTCGCTGTGAACCGTGGGTTCCCACAACGACTGTGTGTGTATCACAGCCTGACATACCTGGTCCCTCTGAGCCGCGGAGCTCCATTGTCTCCAGAAACTCTTACAACACATCAGTGAGTCACACTGTTTCTCTGGGTGACGTGTTCCTCCATCGCCACGAACACACACACTGTAGTTTATCTCGACTCAGTCCCACACACACACACGGTCCTGCTGCGCTAGAGCAAAAATCGGGATTAATCTGCTGCTGAAAAAGTCCCCAACAAACACGATATATTTCTTCCTGTTAGCTTTAATAAAAGCTACACTGAGCAGCTGTCTTTTTCAATGCAACCTTGTATTTGTGAGGTATTTTTTAAAGATTTATGTCTTCATACTTCTACTTTCATGTTTCTTTGATTTGCAGGTTTCCAAATAAAAGCTAATGTTTTCTGCAAGTATGATGAACGAAATGAAATATTAAAATGTAGTGGATATTTTTCTGAAATTAATCAAAAAAATGAATATTAACTTAAAATATGCGCTCTCTCCTAGCTATTTTCAAAATTTGGCGGTTGTTGTCTCAGTGTTTTTAGAGGTGGTCTCCAAGTCTTAATCTGCTTGGTAATTGCTGCCCCCTTTTACTCAAAAGCGCCGACGTCACCCTCCATGGTGGCGCTAGAATATTAGTGACGTGATTTTAAATGATTTTGAAAGGCACCGGCGTTCCTGCTGGATGGGACGTCAGATCCGGGACCACTCATTTGTGTCATGTTGAAAGGAAAGTTCACCAAACTAAATAACTAAACTGTCATTCTTCAACCGCATTTTCTTGTAGTCTGATCCCTTTTGGGCCAAATAGGAAATATCTGATACAGTGAGTTAATGTGATGAAAGCAGTGAAAGCTACATTGATGGAAAGCTGCTAGAAAAGGCAGTAAATTAGCAAAATAATTTACTGCCTTTTCTCGCAGCTTTCCATCAATGTAGCTTTCACTGCTTTCATCACATTATATATATACATTATATCAGTCATCAGGAAATTTTCCCTTGACAGATGAGAGTATGGAGGGGTTCTCAGAAATACAGTAACGGCATGTTTATGTGTGCGTCTACTTTTTGAGCTATTTTAGGTCTGGCTCACACATGGTCCCAGAACAACCTCTGCGTCTTCCGTCTCTCATCTCCTACCGACCGCTTCATGCCAGGATCTGTTGTGGTTTTGTGTGTTTTCATTAGTCCAACACAGTAAGAGAGGAGCGTCCGCCCCGTCTCTGCCGGTCCTCTCACATCAATCTTCTTTCCATTACACTCAAATTGTCAATCTGTCCGTAGGCCTAGCGGTGGACTCAACTCTCAGACGGACCATTGTCAACGCCCCCCCCCCTCATTTTTTCATTTGTGTCAGGTCTCGGCGTGGAGCGTCGCGCTTCGATTGATCTCATCTCTGATCTGAGACTCGGAAAATAGTTGCAGTACGTGTTCAAGAAATAACAAAGCAATTTCAAGACCACAGCGCCAAACAACATAGAAAATATACTGACCGAAGAAACCACAATAAAGCAATAACCAGCTATAACTTGTTCCAGCTGCACAAATCATTATTTTAATACTAAGACTGAAAAAAATGACCCCTGATGTGAAGGAGTTGCTTGTAGTGACAATCCCACAGATTGTTGCCACCACCTTTGCAGCTCTATGAAGCGTCTTCTAGCCGATAGTTTGGGTTTTCTGGGACATTTGCTGTTTGATTGAGCCTGTGCTCTGATGAGCGGCCAAAGATCCAGATATCTCGGTAGAGACTAAACCACGGCTGTGTCATCAGGTGGACACATCGCCACTCCGCTGGGACGGTGATGCTGCTCTGTGTCTGCTGAATACGTCAATGGGAAACTGTTTGCTAACAAGATCTCCACGTCATCTTTATTGGTTATTAAGGTCAACATTTAAATAGACCTCTAAACGCTTGAAAAATCCTGCTGGAGGTCGTTACAATAGGATGTGGCAAGTTTTAAAGAATAGGCTCCAAGTTCCAGCCAGTAGAAGCCTAGTGCCGCTGCTGCTTAGAGTCATCGCTCCAGTGTCTCCAAGCTTTCAAAAAGCTTCGGACTGATTTATTTACTCGAGACATCTTCGACCGTCATCCAAGTACAGCAGAGGAGAAACCAATCAGCGGAGCGTCTCATGGAAGATTGTTCTTGACCTCTTGGTTACTTGACAACAAAGACTGGAGGAGTCTGTTTTTATAGCCAGAGGCTTCAGTCTTTGTCAATATGAGAATTGACACTCAGGACCTGGAGTGTGTGTGTGTGTGTGTGTGTGTGTGTGTGCAGACCTGCCTCTGCTGGTTCCCCACTTTGTCTTTATCTCAGCCGTGTGGTTTTCCTTGCCGGAATAAAACGTGACCCGGGCCAGGTGGTTCTCTTCTACGGCTCTGGTTCAGGTTCAGGTTCAGGTTCTGGTTCTGGTCCTGTCCTGTTCTGCTGTTTTACTGGTTGTCTCTCAAGGGCCTGTTCTAGGGAAAATGTCACTGCAGTATTTCTCAAAGTGCTGCTACAGCTGTCTAATACACAGCATGCCTGGCTCCCTCTTTTCATTTACAGGTGCTGTGAAGTCCGTGTCCTCAGGAGACTGAATTTAACTTCACTTTGTGGTTTGTTTTGGTTCGTTTTACCTTCATCGTAGCCTCATTTCTCAACAGCTTTGTTTTTGCGTCCGTTTAGTCCTGCTGAGTGGCTCTTTGTGGGGCTACTGAGATGAGTTTTTCCATTCTGAAACTGACGGTGCTTGATGAATACTCCAGATGCTGCTCCTGCTTGCTGCATAACCATAAATGTGTTAAGAGAGCCGTTCCCATTAATGCCGATGAGCGCCGCTCACTGAGCACATGAATGGACTCGTACAGCTCCTCAAGACTTTTTTTTTTTTTGGAGTAAATCGTTTCAATTCCTGATAAGTGTTTGTGGGCCAGAAGTCGCATGTGTCACGTGGCCTGCGGAGACTGCACAGAACAGCCTTGTGGGTTGAACTATGAAAGGCACAACTAGCAGTTTAGTGTCCATCTTTGCCTTCAGCATTAATTTAGGAAACTTCAACCCCCCCCCACACACACACACACACAACAGAATGCTTGTCAATTTCCCCAATCACCGGTTTTCCACATAAAATAAAACAATTCAGAACCGTGGTTGAGCCAACGTCACATAAAAACCAAGCCTACGCTTCGCTTATTTTGCCTGATTGTCCCACTAAGCTGTGACACTGAGCTACCCTGCACAGCACCAGCTGCCGGTCTGCAGGGAAAAAGGTTTAATATTATTTTACGTTTATGAAGTTTGGTGACCTCACGTAATTCCCAGCTTAGATTCACCATCTTCAACCGAGGCAGAGGTGTAAGTAACGGGAACAGCTGAGGTCTCCTGCTCAGGTGAGCAGGGTGTCTCTTCCTCTTCAGAAACACGGCAACTGTTTTCATCTTTGCTCTTGGCCACGACTTCATTATCATGACGCTACGCTTCACGATGCAGCCGCTGTGTGTTGCACTTTGTATTTTCTTTGCTCATTGCAATCTATTATTCATTATGAATTAATGTGAATAATGAAAGTGTTTGAAAAAACATCTCAGTTGCACAAAAGAAGTCAAAACGTTCTAAGAAGTGCTCCAAATTAAACAACGAGATATGCTGTTAGGTCACATGCATAGGTAGTGATTCATAATTGGAAGTGCCTTGTGTAAGGCCTAAAACACATGAATATCATTTAAAAAACACAATGAGGAGGAAAATAAAATCAAACAAAGATGGAATCACACAAGAAACTGCTGCTTTTTTTTAAGAGTTATATCAGAAAGATACTGGACAAATGGTTCTGTTCAACTGTACAGCATGTAAAATAATCTGCAGCAGCCTCTTCAGCACAAATGATCATTTCAGGGCAGACGTGTGATGGAGGAAGCTGATGTTTTGTTAATATCTGCACCTGTTGGGTGCATTGACGTAAAGAGGACCTTTACTTTGAGATCCACCTGGCTGAGTGCATTATACAAGGGTTGGGGCCTGAAGCTCGAGCTCATCAGCAGAGAGGCGGGATCGGGAGATAAGGAAAATTAAAATCAGTGAGTAGATGAAAATGATAGCAAGTAGTATGAGCAGGTGGCGTTCGAAGCACTTCACCGCTGCTGGCGCTGGTAGCAGAATTCATCCGGTCCTACTAAAGACAGAGAGAGAAAAACTTCAACATTCAACTCTGGGCCACAAACGCAGCTGAAGTCATTGTTCCCGGACTCCACGTCAGCAGCAGATGTGTCCGCTTGATTCTTCGACGGAGGCTGAGGGAGGGTTAACTCACGTTAAGTTAAAGGTGAACGTTAATTGATCACAAATACTGACCGACGGTGAGGCGATTACAAGGAGCAACCATCAAGCCAATAATAATGCAGCACGTGGAGGCTGCGATGACGGTAAAATCCATCCGCCTGCCTCCGAGCAGCTTATGAATCCCAGGAGCCTGCAGAGGGAACCAAAAGTTTAAACTCTTATCATGAACACTGATGGTATTTTTAAAGTGAGTGATTGGAAAAACGAAACCAACTTAAAGTTTACTGACTTCCAGTAGCATGAATTACAAAGGGCAGCAAGCTGAAAGCTTTACTGCACATTAAGCTTCATTTTCATACCGAACAATTACGTTGTTTACAACATTTACTCGTTGGGATGTGTTTATGGTGGTGAAGAAATAAAATCTTTTAAATACTTTTTGTTGAGCTGCGCTTCAGCCGTCTTCCTACATGTCAAAAGGTTATATTTCAGTATTAATCAGGGCATAACTATGTGCTGAACTGTAGTCACGTAATTAAAGTTGGAACAAGTTCCATGTCAACTTTCACTTAGACCAGATTTGACCAAGGTGTCACATCTTTTGATCTAAAAAAATCAATAAATCAGCATTTGCAGCTCTATCAACAGAAAATCAATCATGTGAATATTAATATTATTTAAAACTTAATATCAGTCTAAAGTCTTTTCTCCTGCATGAGAGATAATGAATTTTCTCTCTCTCCAAGGTCTTCTTGTGGACAGCAGGGATTTCAAATGCGCCCTCAGCTTTTAATGGAGGCCAAACGGTGTGAAATTCCAACTGAGATGCAGCGGCTGCAGAGAAGGGCTTCTTCAAGGGGGGATGCGGCGGAGCAGCGCTTCGTTTTCCGAATGCGTATTATCCCCCGAGAGAGGCGGAGAAGGTCTGGCTTTCAACTGCTCCTAGGAGAGTTGAAGAGCGGGTTGGTGGCGAATGAGGAAAGAAATGAGCAGGAGTCTCTAGACTAACACTGAACAGATACCCATCTTTTTACTGTAAGTGTCATCATCTATAGCCTTGTAACGAACTGAAAATGGGACAGGAGTGATGTTGGGATGTGAGCAATAATACACGGTGAAGTGATGAAAGAAAATGTATGAAGCCGAGGCAAAGAACACAATGGTGCGAGCGGCGTATTCCTCCACTGAGTCATCATCCGTTTTTAGTCATGCCAGCAGCGTGTATGCCGTGCTGTGCAAAAGGTTTAGGCACTTTATATGTTGACATTCCTCTCCATCATCAGTCCCATCAGGAGGCGTCTGATCGTCCCAGATTCGTTCCGCAGCAGGACAACGAGCCCAAACAAGCAGCCAGAGTCATAAAGAGCCGTCTTCAGAGACCAGGAGAACAAGGAGTCCTGCAGCAGATGGTCCGGCCCCCCACAGAGCCCCGATTTCAGCATCGTGGAGTCAGTCTGGGATCACATGAAGAGACAGGAGACACCGAGACAGACTGAATCCTGGTGCTGATTTTCAAAGCAAATACTGATCCGATTTAGGTTTTTTCTATTTACTGCACTTTGGATGAAGGTACTTGATAAATTACAACTGAAATTTCTGACTGAAACCTCATATAGCAGAAGTACAGCATAGAAAAATTGTGTTCAATTGTGTTCATTCATAATCTGGATGATCAACAGTTTTCAGGAACTTCTTTCCACCCAAAGAAATATCCCCGATGTAAACTATTAATAGTATATTCTCTGGATTATAAAGAGCAGCAAGGACAATGTCGATTTTCAAAATGTCATTTTTACCGTTGTGAACATCAAAAACAAAATTCCATTCACCTCCATATCTTAGAACCTGGATGAATAACAGAAAATAAGACATAAGAAAAACACTTTGGGCTGCATGTTTGTACGAAAGGTTCTATATAAATAAAGTTGAGTCGAGAATACTGCCTATCTTTACGTTGACCTGACAGCCTGGCAGCCTGACGGTCTCTGGTGGCCGTGTGTCCTTCGAGTCGTCTGTCAGGGAAAAAGTGGAAGCAACTTGATGTTGCTGTTAGCACCACAAGATAGATTAGGACATAGTCGGAGAAATCATTTTTGTAACAGACATTTGTTTGGGGCGTTAAAGTTTAATATACACCTGGCAGCCAATAAGAAAAGAGTTATTCCAGCGGCCATGGCATAATACCAGTTATCACTGTTCAGGAATGATAGCTGAGAGGAAGAATTACTTTAGAAATACATGGTTTGGTTACATAAACCAACTGTTGTCAATCATCCCAGCTTCCCTCCCAGTGGTTCAGGCAGTTGTGGGTTTAACTGCTGGTTAGAGAGAGCGGCATTAGTTTGTATGTAGAGTCTGAGGGAACAGCTGAGATCAAGGCTGAAAGTCTTTTATTTATGTTTTTAGTGTGGCTACGGCCTTCGGTACCTCCGTAGTAATAAACTAACGGTTTTAAAACACAGTACCGGTTTGTCATGTTCTTACTGTGACCACTGCAGTTTACGTTGTACTCCATATTATCCTAAGCCAATTATCCGTGCCGATTAAGGCCATTTCCAAAATCAATTAAATCCATTTCCGCTCATTTCAGTTTACAAGTTAAAGCACTTAAACTTCAGTGAGGTGTAATTTCACTCCCACATGTACAGACGAGAGCGATTTGGCGATTTGGAGAGAGTGAGCTTACACTGAACTCTCACATTTCTCTGATCAGAACTGGCTCCGGGGAAATCACAGCACGTGTACATTCTTAGATTCTGTTCAGTACTGATATTCACTTAGTAAATATTGAGACGATGGCAGTGGAAAAAACCCAATCCTAATAATAAATTAAAAGACAGTTGCCATGCACCCTGAGCTGACACCCAAGGTGCCAAGATTGCAAGCTGCATCTGCTTTAATTTTGTTTTTGTAGAAACCTTGCTGAAGGTCGTGTAATGGGGCGAGGACAACTCTTCTACATTGATTCGGTTCTTAGTCCTCGCTGTTCCTGCCCAATAGTCACTTTCATACAAGAATTCACAGGAAATTATGCATGCAACAACAGGAAAGAGTGCTAAAGGCTGTGAGGCAAAAGAGCTGGCTCATTAGACAGCTGGCAGATTATGCATTAGTGTTGGAAAACTGAGTAAAGATGATTTATTCGGCTCGACTGTTAGGTCATCATCTAAATGCACTTCTTCTTCTAGTAAAGTTCCTGCAGACTAGATCCTCCAGCAGGAATGGAGCCAAATTGCACCCAAAGCAAGCCCTCAGACCGAAGCGACAAAATAGTCCGATGTTAAATAGTCCAAATTAAAATCGACCTGTTAGCAGTGGCCAGTTTTTTTCAAGGTTCAATTTAAAATCTTTATCTTCTCATCTCCAGTGTTCGAGCCTGGATGTGTGACCTGGGTGTAAAGCCCTGGTCATAATAGCCAGTTGTGAACATGCTCACGCTAATCAGGCTCACTAACTCTCCCAGCTAGCTAGCTTAACTGTCACTTAAACAAGCAAGCTAGATCACACAGTTAACTAACTCTGTGTGTCACATTACCTCCTCGTCGGCTATTGAGAGAGGACCGTTACGCACTGAGCACAGGGGCACTTGCCTGACCATGCGATCTATTTTAAAATTGCCATCACCAAAACTCCTTTCCCATTGGCGGCTGTTCTTTCAAAATTAATTGGTTTGAAAAAGTTTCTACTACGTCACCAGTGGGGCGTTTACAGGCGGCGTTGCCCACTTAGCGCCTATGTCACTAGATTTACCGACTTTTCAGACCCCTTTAGCGACTTTTTTTCAAACAAGCACCAAGTGACAAATCTAGCGACTTTTTGGACAAACCTTGGCTACTTCACGTAGAAGAGAGTCGTCAGTATTTCACCTGTGAGCACGAGGTCGGGCTCTCCCTCCGCGGGCAACACCTCTCTATGAGTCTCATTCAATTGACCATATGTGTTTGGTGATTTGTCGTGGTTATAAAACCAGGATTTTAGCAGTTCAGAGCAGCAGCATCGAAACGGCTTGGTAGTGACTGCTGGTTAACATGTCGTCTTAATGAGCTGTGTTTCAGTCTCTATTTCGTACCTGTTCCGTTGTCTGACAACAGAAACAGAAAAACATGTAAATGAGAACAGCTTCGTTTGGAATTGAGCTGTGTTAAAATACTGTGTATTTGAGCAGAGAGTAGAGAAGCAAACAGATAAAGGGCTGAAACCGACCGACACTAGGCTGAATGGAAATACGATGCCTTAGCTACTTTCAACTGAACGTAGTTGTTTACAGCGGTTCCACAACAGTTTTTAACTACGTCCTCATTTTCACATTGACCAGCCATACACTAGGCTTTGACCTAGTCCTGTTCTGTGTGTGTGCCTCAGCCAACAAACCATGGAAATTGCTCTTTGCACGGTGGTCTGAGCAGGGCTACACTGGCAGGCTACACTGACTATGCCAGCAGGCAGTTCTGTTCTGCCTTGATATTCTTTCAGTGTAAACGCCCTCAGAGTTCCTATAATATTGGCTTTAATTAAAGATACCTTATATTCTCTTTTAAATCATGTATGGTTTTCAGTAGCCTTTCTAAGAAGCCATTTAAGCATTTATTTAAGCAAGAAGAAGAATGTAGGAACAAAGGAGCTTCGAGTAATATAACGGATTTTCAAGCACAGCAAAGTGAGTGGAAATTGCTTGACTTAAAATAGTCTACAATAATGAAACCACTCTGCCTTGTGGCCTCTTCTTTAGTGTTAGCATACGTTCAGTATGTGCGTCCCAGCAGGCGCCAGTGTGAGGTGCTGAAGGAAGTGTAACGACATTTCAATTATATTTGCAATTAATTTTCCAACGGTCGGGCAGTGATGGGGTTGTATTATTTGAACATTGTGCCTCTGCCTTTCGAGACCACACTGGTGAGCACTGGTGAGTCAGCAACTGAAATGAATCCAAAGCAAATATTTACTTGGCAGGCTGCCCATATTAACAGCCTGCCAAGTAAGGACAGCAAGTGTGAGAGGCTGGCAACATTACTGTGTGGAAAACCACCGAAATCTTTTAAAGGTTGGGCACAAGATCTGCAACAATTAAATAGTAGTAAAAACTCCGAGTACAGAAATGTACTCGCCCTCACTCCAAGGCCCAGACTGACGGATTCACTGGAGGGGGTGAAGTCAATTCTAGCACATTTTTTGCGTCACGTTCATCCTAGGTGAACTTTTGACATGTAAATTTGAGCCATCTTAACATTGCTGACCTCTGAAGGGTCCCCTTGAGGGAACAAAGAGCGGGAGAGTCCAAAATGGAGGAAGCTAATGTAGCTAATTAGCTGTGTGTCACCGTCCGATGTTATTGAACTTCTTCTGTTGGAGTGTAAACTGCTGCAAAACCGAGACACGGCGTACACACCCTGCTCTGAGACAGGAGTTGATGATTCAAATATGTCTTTTGAATAAACAGTACGAACTTATTGTCCCATTAACAACTGTGCTAAACAGTTAGGGGAGATAAACAGCAGGTCTCTAATTAAAGCAGGCTAGTGTGAAGAGATTCGTCCAGTGGCTAACTGTCCACTTTCTAGTGTCTTCCCTGCCGCACACAGCCTGCTCCCTGAGTGGCCTGAATACCAGGTACAGAGCAGTCACTCTGGAAAATGACCCCTCCCTTCGATGCAACATTGTTTTGGTCGCTTGAGGATATTTAGGATGCAAGAAAACTTTTGTTTCTGAGGGAATGTTGAGTTGTGGTCTGTCAAGCAAAAAAAAAGAAAAAAAAGAAATACAACTGAATTCTACAGAACAACTTGTAAAATGAATGACTGATCAATAACCATTCACCTAATGCCAAAAAAATGTTTAGAACCCACTTACACTTCAACATTTAAGTGAAACACAACTACAATAATAAATCTACCTTTCTGCTCCTTTTTTACTTGTAGTTCTCCAGGACTGTAGAGTAGGTGTGTTCACAGGGAGGGGTCAAAAAAGAAAAAATCATGAAAAAAGACCAAAAAACAAAACAAAACAGAAATGGTTTCACAAAAAGAAAACAAATGAGACTCAAAAAGGAAAAAGGGTCCTCTTTGGCATTTAACGAACGATGTGTACAAGACAATAAAAAATACTCTGCACCTTTTGTCACATACCCGGCTGAGGAAAACTCAGGAAATTAGTTTTTGTCATTTAATCAAGTGGTGAAATTCTTTTATCTTTATTCACAAAGTTCCAGCCTATCTCTCATTTCCTTTTTCATTCAAAAATTACATACTCCGCCATTTATGACATTTAAACTTTCTTGTCTCCTCGTAGACTTGTGTTACCAAAGACAAGAGCCTGCAATGCTTCAAGGTCAGAAAAGCAAAGCACACAGCAAGAGTGAAAAAAAGACTTTCAACCCTTGCATTAACTTATGTTCATAGACTAAAATAATCGTTTAGCGGAATGAAAGGATTATTAACAGTTATATACAAAAAAAGTTACTCCAAGCAATGGGTGCATCACAGAATAGACAGACAATCCACGGAAAGAGTTTCAAAAGAAGGAAAATTTTAGGTGATACAGTCTGTTCAATATTTGAAAATTGAACCTTAAACAAGTCATCAAAATGGTCAGCCAGTCCTGGCTGACTGCTCCGGTTCAAACACCTTCTTTTCCTCAGGACATCATATGATAATAGGAAAAATACCAAAGGAGGAGTGTGGTGATAGCGCTGAATAAATGTCATGTGCTGACACTCTTTCCTTATCAGTAACCCTGTTTGCTTCGGTGTTTCCCTATGGGTTCGGTTCCCTTTCGTTTTTCCACAAACTGTAATCGAACTTGAGTCTTTTGCAGCCTTCACGGGAGAAAAAAGCAAATACAGCAATCATCTCAATGTTAATGGGAATCCACGAGTGTTACTCGTCACATGGATTCTCAGCAGCAACCAGCAGACAGACCCAGTCAGAGACCAGCTGGTGAACATGGCGGAGCATTTAGCAGCTAAAGAGACAGATGTTTCTCTCAGGAGCTGGTGGAGACCAAAACCAGAGCTAAAAGAGAGGCGGTACTGGACCTAGATTAATCAGGTGACACAGACACCAGATCCGGATGAGGATCTGTAATTCGCAAGTTAGCCGTAACAACTTTATCAGGGATAATATATCAGGGCTAAAACTACTTTGATGTCATACAAGATGAAAGTAATGTAATTTCCACTTTCTAGCCTCTCTTTAAAAGGGTGTCTCAAACTTCATGTCCCCGAGGCTCTGCTGAATCAGTAGAACAGCTGGCTGATGATCTTGGATCATTTAAGACCCAGAGAAGATGTATTGAGTGCAGCTGAGAAGTAAACATTATACAACTGGAAACATGAGCTGTAAGCGCCTGGTCTGTAATTAGTCCAAACTCCCATTCCTCACACAGACCATCGCTCCGGACATTAATCAACAGTTAATACTTGATTTTAAAAAAAAAACATGCTGAGGATTTCACACTAATAACTCTTGAGGAGCCAGAGCTCTTCTTTCTTTCTAGTGTTCCTGCATCTCTTGACATTTCTACTTTGTAGAAGCTTTACTGCGTTGTGGAGGTAGGTCATAAACAAGCTACACATAAAACACTCGTCCAAATATTGAAAAAACAAACGTACACACCCCAAAAAAAGAATAACCTTACCCCCCCCCCCCCAAAAAAGTACTCTTATTGAACCCTTTAGTCTGAAAGTGTGTGAGGATAATCTGTTTAACCAGTGATCCAGGTGGATTTTATAATTACCAGGCTTTAACTAAAGCCCCACTCTTCATGTATTTGTGTTTTCAAACCCTGTGCTAATACCTGTTTTGCATGGGTCCCTTCATTAATAACTCAGAGAGCTCTCCTGCTCTGTTAACCTGCAGGAGATGTGCTGGAGCTTTCTGCCAGCTCTTCACCTTCCATCAGCACACTGCTGAGACGTGATGAAGGGGGACGACCGTGTACCATCGTACACAAAGGACGTGTGCCAGTGGGAGTACTCTGGATGAAGGAAGAGCTGTGTTTACTGAAGGTTTTAAGTGGAAGTCATGCTGTTTGTTTAAAAAGTGCAGCTTGTGACTCACAATAGTAACGTGTACAGACTTTCTAGGGTAACACTCTGTAGGAGACCGTTTCCAACCCTACCAATACTGGGCCAAAAACTACAAATTAATTGGATTTGAATAGATGACCCTTATATATTGTAGTACGAGGTCAAAACAAATGCAGCCTGCGTTCTCACCCTAAAAAAGACATGGCTCCCGGGTTACTTTTTCAAAGCCAGAGACGGAAAACAAGTGAGAGAATAAAAAGAAATATACATCAGAGACTGTAAATACTCTTTCAAATGCCAGAGGACAAGATTGAAAGAAATTCTAAATCACCAGTTCATATTTAATCAGCTTGATAAAGCAAAAAACAAACCAACATCAGCCCGAGAGGAGTCATGCTCTACACCTACTGACAGAACTAATGGAAACCCTTCAGCTCCGGGTCTAATGAGGTAGAGATGTCAACTTCTGCACTGACTGCAGCCTCATTACACCCCAACACAATGCAGCCACAAGGCAGTTTGCTTTAATGAAGGGAGAGGATAGTAAGACAGAAACACACTTAGCTAGAGTACATTTTTTGTTTTCACCATGACACTGGGTCGCCACTGGTCATCACAATACAGGTTTCTTAGCCTCAGTTTGGTGGAGTATTTTATGGTGTTATCAACTGGTGTGGTCCAATATTTATTGTTTTTTTGGCTCTGTTTTGGTCAAAAATTCAGTGGTGTTTTAACCCTAGTTGCTTCATTTTCACTGGTCCTTTAGCTGTGGTCCAACATTCCTCGGTGTTTTAGCCCCGTTTGGGTTCAATTTTCCTTGTCGCTATATCCCCGCTTTGGTTCAACGTTTGCTCCGTTTTGGTGCTCGTTCTCTGGTTTTGTGCAGCATTTTCTGTTTTAGTCCTGGTTTGGAACAGTATTCTCTGGTATTTTAGCTCTGCTTTTGGACCAATATTCCCTGGTGTTTACCCCTGTTTTGGTCTGATATTCTCTCGTATTTTACCCCTGGTTTGGACCAGATTTTTCTATGGTGTTTTAGACATATTATTTTTATTTACACAATATTGGCTGGCGTTTTAACCGTGGTTTGTTCTCCATATTTGCTGGTCTTTCGGCTTTAGTTTTGTCCAGTATTCTACACTGGTTTAGATCTGTTTTGGTAAAAATTCTCACCCAGGTTTAAGCCATCATTTGGTCTAATTTTCACTTCAATTTTAGCTCCTGTTTGGTTTGATATTCACTAGGGTCCTAGCCCGTTTTAAGTCAAATATTCTCTGGCATTTTATATATTCACCAATGTTTTAGTTTCAGTGTGGTCCAAAAATTAGCAGTGTTTTAGTCTCAGTTCGGTCCAATACTCACTGGCGTTTTAGCATTGGTTTGGACCAGTGTTCTAGGGTACTCTGCCCTATTTTGCATCCTGGTTTTTTATCAATATTCTTGAGTGTTTTAGGTTTTGTCTAATATTCACAGATATTTTATCCAATGTTGTTTTCCAATATTTAGCCGTGGTTGGGACTTTTTCATTTGTATTTACAAAATATTGCTTCTGGCAACCTTTTCGATAGCACTATGGTTGCATACATGCGCCGAGATCTGATGGTGTCCCATAACATAGTGTAGTTTGTCAGACTTCATTACTGATCCAGACCTAGCATGAACCCAGCTGAGTGTCACTGGTTTTCACACTTACATGCCAACACACTTCTTACAGGCTCGCACACTCATGTAAACACATTATGATCTCCAAATTTAACACATACTGCATATACACACTACACAGACCTAGTTCAGGCTCAGGGAGACATGTCCCAGCAAGCAGTCTTTCAATTGCTGGTGCTGTGACAGTTCAATGGCAATTTGCAAAAGCTTCCCTGGATGCTGTCACAAACCTTCCCTGTGCTTACTGGCATTATAATCCTGATTTCTTTCTGCCTCTTAAAATGACAGGAAGAGGCCCAGGTGGTACGAGTACGCTTTGTGGATTCAACATTGTGGTCTAAATGCTGGAAATTTGAAAAAGCACACGCGAGAGCAACTCTGTAAGTCAGACTTTGTGCCAAGAATTTAAAGCAACCTCCATCCGTCCATCCATCCATCCTCACTTACCACAGCCTGTGAACTTATTTTATTTTAATTAT
Organism: Xiphias gladius; assembly: GCF_016859285.1. NCBI lineage: Eukaryota > Metazoa > Chordata > Actinopteri > Istiophoriformes > Xiphiidae > Xiphias > Xiphias gladius. Next base: position 1,519,026 of record NC_053403.1, on the reverse strand, counting down.
TATTCACTTATTAATTTATTTAGCGTGCAGTTAACTTGCCTTTTACATTGCATTAGAAACATGGACTCAACAGCACAACAGTCACAACCAACATAAACTTTTAAAGTTCGTTACCTCCACCAAGGAGGTTCTGTTTTCACCTTTGTCTGTTTGTTTGTTCTTGTATTTGTCAGCAGGATTGAGCAGAACGTACAGAACTAATTTGCACCAAACTTGGTGGAGGGATGGGGCATGGGCCAGGGAAGAACCCATTACACTTTGGTGTGGATCTGGTTAAAGGAGCGGAACCACAAATTTGTTTCCGCTTTCTTTAACATTGCGAGATAGGGCGTTATTCGCCTCGGCAGAGGGGGCAGTGTGTATGGGCGTAAATTCACTCATCACGCACTAATTACTTCCCTTTCTAATTTTTCTCTGAAAAATCCTAAACACAATAACATGATGCGTTTTCCATCCAAAGCCATCATCCTGCGCCTCTACCAGCTGTCACTAAGTGCACGGCTGAAGCTTAAATCACACATCAAACTGATCGTAAAAGCACTGATCAAAGAGTCCGACAGATGCTCACGCATTTCATGGAACAGCCATGAACACACAGTAACAGTGTGATCTCTGACCTCTGGACAGGTGTTTTCTTACCTGTATACCATGAAGAATTAACCAGCACTTTACAGGGAGGATTCCCTCTACTTACTGAATACTTTGGCTATTTGTGCTGTTCATGTCACAGAGACAGGTCCTCGTGTTGCTCTCTCGATAAGCTCCGTTTTCTACGTCGGACCAAAGATTTCACAAAAACTGGTCGACGGACGAATCTGCCAACTGATTCATCTGTCGAGCAGAGTGGAACGGAACACACTGGTTGAGAGAATGGATGATTCGGTTGATCATAATCAGCAGCCGCCCCCTCCGTCAGATGAAATTAGCAGATGTGAATGTTGTTTGGCCCCAAAGCCCTGGTTTGATATTTGTTGTGGCGCTGATTCAGGTAAAAACATAAACTTACTGCTCCCGCCTGCCATGAAGGACCAGTGGGAACAAACTCACAGTCCATGATTTCTTGCATTGTCATCAGATGGAATCCACCACTTCTTAAGGCCTGAAACACACAGTACGGTAAAAAAACGCGCAGCAGCTAGCAAGAGGTCACTCTCTATCAGCCCACGAGGATTTTACGGAGATAAAATAAAGTCACATTGCAGATTTTTGGATCTTTTTCCAAAGATGAAGTTTATTGTTTGAGCAGCTGATAACAGCAAAGAACAGGAAATACTAGATATATACAAACATTTTGTATTTTGATCTTAACTCGGGTGAAAGACTGTGATTTTTAAAATCTCTGTTGACTTTGTGGGAAGGAACTTTCAGCCCGCAGGACTGAGCCAGTCTGAAACAATGGAAACAAATTCACGCGAACGTGGAACCCATTGTGGGCTTCGGCTGCCTGCTTTCCATTACGCTGTCTGTGCCGCTGCGCTGCTAAAATACATACAAGCACAGCGACTGGGACAGGTTTCCAGCAGGAAGTCAAACAGCTCCATGTCAAAGTGAAATAAAATGCATCCACTGACACATAATAACAATATTAAAAATAAAAACTTGGCACAGTTCATGCTTAGATGCAGCACAAAGTGCTTTACATAAAAGTGGAAACTTTTAAGATAACAGAGTGACTCATTTCAGAGTGTGAGGTTCAGAAGCAGGTATTTTTTTTCTTTTACTCATTAATTTCCTGGAAAAGCAAAGAAATTTGCCGGCACAAGGCTGAGGTTAATTTGAGTCTCTTTTGTTCTGCACAGTGTGAAAGCTGTTCCTGATAAAATGGAAGTGTATCAACTTTATTACTTTTCAGTCTGGGTGTTAATACGTTTGAAATCAAAACAAAAAGCCTAAGCGTCTGCAGCATGTAGTCGCTCACACTGAACAACTCTGGCTTGAAAACTGGGTTCTCTGGATTTCTGCCTTTTCTCTCATACGCACGAACACGCGCCGAGCAATTTCTGAAGCTATTCTCCCAAACGATCACCAAACATCCCGTCTGCTAATCCACCCGCTCTCTCGCTCTGCGTCTGCCTGGCAGGGCGGACTTCAGGCATCAAAAAACACTATGGAGGCAAACTGCACAAATAAATACGCAGGAGAATCTATTTGAAGTGTGCACTCTTTGAACTACGCTAATTTTTTTTACTTCCCTTCCGACATGGAGCTGTGCTTCGAAGAGGAACCTTCAGCCAACTGAGACACTTTTTCCGCCCGCATTGTGCCAATTCTGACAGAATTACAAACCAGGCTCTCGTCACTTTTTCTAATTTAATCTGCACTGTGGCATCTGCAGTGTTAAACTTTTTTTTTTTAAATTCTGAGTCCCAGTTTAACCGCGATTGATTGGTAATTCAGGGAGGTTAGATGTTGAAATGAGAGAGAGGGTGAAGCAGGGAGGGGCAGGGACGGTGCCAGAAATCAATGTAGGAGAGAAAAGGAGCGTTTGCAGACCAGGTGTATTATCTGGCATATTTCTCACACAGTCTCGCTCCTGCTTTACAATCTACTGAACAATTTTAAACTCAGCGCAGTAGGAGCAATGTGCTGTTAACGTCAACGCGCGTCTGTTTTTTCCTCGGCAACAACCACTATTCTCTGGTCCAAGCACACCGGATTAGCATAATGATGCATCCATGACTGTTGATAGGATGGTTCTTCTGACTCGCTTGTTGGGAAGTTTTTTTCTTGTCAGTTTCACAGATTTGAGATTTACTGAAACCGACTGTTAGTTGCAGTCCTAGCATCATTATCTTCACGTTTCTTGGTCACGTTATCTCCTCTTTTCCTCCTTCCCTGGCAAACATCTTTTTAAAACAGCAATTTAACATCGATTTAAATAGTCTGTTGCCTGAGTCTCCTTTCCTGGAGCTGAACTCCAGTATTTTTGCTTTTACCGTCCTTAACTCAGGTGTTGCCTTTCAAGCCCGACAGGTGCTTCACTTCAAGTGGACACTGTGTCAGACAGATTGCAGCGGATTCTCTGAGCAGCTCTCGGCTGGGAATTTTCTTAAGCAAACAAATATAAAGCGCCAATGTAAAGCAAAGTTAAATATTCTTTCAGTCAAGCTCCGGTTGGGTAAATATAAATGGAACCGAGTGAACTGAGGAACTACCATTTCAGTCTGTCCTCTAAATGCATGTGTGGCTTGTGGGAATAGACACATGGTCATGTATATATGCATTTCTGCTTGCAGCCGTTTTTTGTTTTTTTTTACCGCTGCGCCCCGGGGAGCCCGGCCCTGCGCTGAGACCTTTTGAACGTACCACCTCTCCCGTCTCCAGACAGCAGCAACGACCTTACAAGATGTCAGAGTCGATTCATATTAACGCTTTGGTTGCTCCCGCTAATCCCACTGACGTCAGTAAAGGCATCGGGCATCACTTTTAACATCAGCGGAGAAGAAGGGTCGGGAGGTCAAACCGTTCAGTTACTGGAAACACAAAGCCAACCTTCACTTCCAACTGTTCTCTGACTTGTCTGAAACTCACACAGAAACATTAAATTCCCGTCACTCCCAGGAAAGTTTTCACTAATTTCTTACTTGATTAAGTTTTCTTATTTCATTCTCCTAATTACTTAACAGCTACAGAGAGATTAAAAAAAAGAACCATATAAAACTGACTTGGTTTGTTTATTTGTGCAATCCCATAGTTTTCTAAAATTTTCTGGAAGAGAAGTGTAAATTCTTAGGACGGTTACAGAAAGGACTATACGTTACTGAATATAAGGGAAAGGAAACAGTATTTATAAACCAAATACTTGTACATGTAAGTCAGAGTCGTTTAGTTAGTGCACACCAAGTGAAAAAAAGTCAATTTGTCTTAAAAGATGTATCAATATGAGGAATAAAATCGCCAATGATAATACGCACGTGTCCAAATGGATCTCGGACAAATTTTCCAGTAATTACAATTTTATTGTTGATTTATAAATTCAAACATTATTTCTATTTTCCCTAAAATGATCATCAAATTACATAGTTTCTTCCTACAAGACTTTCTAGGAAAATATCAGGATTCTACAGACCCCAAAGAAAAAAGTGTTTCCCAAAAACCCAGCAGGCTATAGGTAGTTTCTCTTCTGCATCATAGCCGGTGAGACTAAAGGAAAATTAGCAGCGACTGATACCGTGAAGGTCATCACAATTTAACCGAGATCCTTCAGCCTCCACGCAAACACAAACAGCTCAGGTCTACCTGAGGTCCTGGACAGAAATCAGAAGAGAGACGCGGCTCCTGTCTTAACTTTTTCTCTCCTTCGATGGATCGATTAACCACCAATCTGCCTCAACAAGACGTTTGTCATAATACTTCTCTGTCATGGAAACAGCAGGGGACACGTTGTATTATTTGAGCAGGACTGCAGTAAGAAAACTCAGAGCGCTAGTTCTCTGTTGTTTATCGTTCCCGGCTTTGTTCATTAATGTTTCTATAAAGACTCACAACATATCCGGCAGATTGCCACGCTTAGCCCGGTGGGCTGGGAAACGGGGGAAAACACACACCAGTGTCTCATTTAAAGAAGTGTTCAGACCCTTTACTGTGGTGGTGGCAAAGTGGATTGATTGGACGTAGTTGTGTGTCTCTCAGCTGAGCTCCAGCCGACGCCGCTCTGGACTCTTTGGTTTCTTTCACCCCTCTCACCCTTTTTTCCCAAAAAACAGATTTTTCTACAGATTTCTGAATAATACAAACTGACGTCGGTGGTAGTTGTGACAAGTGGAAACAAAGGCCGTTTTTAAAACAGTCAGTAAAAAACAGTAGTTATGGTGATAATCAAAAAGTGTTTCTTGAAAATGAGATATTGATTATTTGCAAAAAGCTATATCTACTGTGGCTAAATAAGTGCTGGATAACAATCCAACCCTGGTAACCTCTCCTCCAAAACTGAGTGTTATAATTAAATCAGTAAGTAAAACGTATCTCAGGCTTCTTTGTGTTTAACTGACTTTGATTGACTTTGATCGATTTTGGATGTTGTTGATCTCCCATTGTGGCCCTTCCTTACTTGTCCTTTTGATGTCGTGTCTATACTTGTTTTTTCCTTTTCACCTGACCAGGAAAAGGTTGCAGTACTGTTTATACACACCCCCTCGGGGAAAAGGTGAGGAGCTCACATAACCAGAAGGAGCTCAGACTGGAAGCGCTGCTTGCTTGAATTAAGGGAGCCACTTGAAGTCGTCAGGGCGCCTCCCGATGACTTCGAGGGACACGCCGGAGGAACTGTAATATCGCATCTGGCCTGGGAACACTTCAAGGACCCCCAGGAGCAGCCGGAGGACACGAATGGGGGGGGGGGACACCTGGACGACAACCAGACGCTCGATAAGTGGCTGAAAATTGGTGGATTGACACATTTAGAGTTTTCCTGCCAAAAGTTGTCAACATCATTTGCCTGTGCCTTCGTAAACCGATACAAAAGATTATTAGAAAGAGATCCATGCCGGTGTTTTCTGATCTGTGGCCTCTATGGTTAAGGTTTGGTTCGGTGGTTAAGAAATGATCGCGCTCACGGTTGGAAGGAACCAGCATGCAGTAGATGGCTGGTACGAAATTTGGCCTTGTATGTAAAAATGACGGGAACCGCCACAACCTCCATCCTACAGGGTTTTGTGCAATAATTGCACGTCTACATTAATGCATGTGTAGAGGAAATGGACACATTAACAGGGACACCTCACAGTTATTGTACGGGTCCTTAGTGGTTGTAAAGCACCTGTATGGCACCTGTGGACTTAATCCAAAACCTCTCTGTTCCTGTTTCAAATAAAGCTGTTAAACGCTTCCTAAAGGCCGTTTCATTTTGGGTGACGCTGTTTTATATTATCCCCTGGTGTGTGCTCTATTTTCTGATATATTTCTGATACATTTATTCTTTGTAATTACACATTTTGCTCCATCCCTGTAATTTTTATTTTATGTGAATTTATTCTTCTCCACTTGATTGTGTTTTTTGCGACCCAGGAGTACAGAGAGTACAATTCAGTATTATTTTGAGAAAGGAAAAGTAATTATGAAAGAAAAAGTCAGAGTCACAAGAAAAAAATAGAAGAAGAAGAAGAAGAATACCAAAAATAAAGTCTTAGAACGAGTCATGATGAGAAATAAATTGCTTTGACAACAAACTGTTTGTGATGACCAGACTGGGTAGATTTGATTGTATGTACGTTTTGGCTTTTGCTGAATAGGCTTCGAGGATGAGGACTCAGCAGCTGCTTCGGCGAACGTATTTGAACTTATTCCTACCAGTTCTACAGAAATCAGTCAAAAATATATTAATGTTAAAACATTATTAGTATTATTATTATGTCATTTCTATTGGTCAGTCTCTCGGGGACTCATTTGCTTCAGATAATTTTGTCCTCCTGTGCCGTAATGAGCGGCGTCTCCTCCGGGAGTCGCTAACAGGGCTCTCCGTGTCCTCGTGTTGTTGTGTGTACAGCTGAACTTTGCAGAGATAAAGACGGGGACACGAGTCGTGCTGCTGTTTTTGGCTCAAGGGCCCTTGAGTCACCAGAACATCCACCTCCAAACACATCCATCTCGTCTAATGACTTTACCCACTCTGACTTGTTTTCGACAGGCGAGCCGCTCGGATCACGAAGGAGAACGTCGGGACCGTCGGCGGCAGCAGAAGCATGGGGATGGAGCTGAAGGAGGAGGTGCTGTGAGCAGAAGGAGGAGGAAATGAAGGATCGGGGATGAAGCGTGTGAGGGATGAAAAGAGGACCTGGAAAGATTTAGTAAGAAGTAGGTACATTTTATTTATGAGGCACCTTTCCAGAGCAGACGTCAATAAAAGAACAAAAAAAAACAACCCAAATGAAAACAAATAAGAGTGAAACAAAAACCAGAACAAATTATACAAAAATAAAGTCCAAACAAACGGGTCTTTGGCTGCTGTGTCAAGAGTTTCCGCAGATCTTAAGTCAAACTGGGAGACAGCTCCAAAGTTTAGGAGCTACAACCTCAAAAAGCACAGTCACCTTTTGTCTTGAGCCTGGAGCCCGGAACAACCAATGAACCCTGATCACAGGACCTCGAATTCCTACTGCAACTATACGGCTGCAGCAGCTCCTGGACCTGCCGCTGGCTCTAATCAACTGGATTCTGAATTCGGTGGGGGACGGGTGTCACATGAGACCCTCCGGGTGACTTGGTCGGACAACTTGTGAGCGGTTTGGGGATGTGTTGCTAAAACAGGTGAAAGGTGAATTACGGTTGTCGAGAGAAAAGTCGAGAAAACTCTCAGGGAAAAGAAGTTGAGCAGAGGAGATTAAGAAAAAAGGCAGAATGGGAAGAAGAGGTTGAGGAGTGCAGCAGAGGGGGACAGGCCGACGCCGTATTGGGATTCCCGTTCAGTGGTATAAAGCGAAGCTGGTCGCAGCTCATTCCACCACCAAGCAATCATCTGCTTTTCCTAAAGAAAAGAACCACGTAGGAGGTGAATTTCCATTTTAATGGCTCACCCTTACCAGCCACAACGCTGAACCCGGCAGCTGGTTTTAATGTTGCGGCTGGTCGGTCTGCGTTCTCTCGGGTTTTCTGCCAGACGTTGCCGTCTGTGATGACTGAGACCGTCCCCGTCTTCACAGGCTTTGCAGCCCGTTTGGGTTTTTCTGGTGGACTGGTGGAAGTGCAGGAGGGAGTGAACTCGTCGGCGGCGTTTGGTGATAACGTGTCCGGCCAAGTCGACACAGTCTGCGTGAACAGGGAACATTTCGCGTCCCCCGCGTTTACAGCTGTTAGTGTCCAACCGTCAGTTAATGGAAACGCAGATCTGTGGCGCCCCCGCCGCTCTTCGCCCTGAGTTTGACCTCTCAGGCGACACTCGTTTCTCAGTCTGACCGGTGGAGCGGGACGGAGACAAAGACGCGACCCTGTTTCATATGCTAATCATTTGCAACAGCAAAATTTTTTTTTTGAGAGACACATAATGAAACCTGAATGTTTTTTTTTTTCATTATAATTTATCATCATTATTACTTGTTGTTGCCTAAACCGCATACGGGATCTGGACCGGGGAGACCCACTGTCAGTGAACATCATCCAGCCAACATAAGTGTTATGGTAAATTAGTGGCAGGTAAAATTTGTAGGTGACACGGTTGAACGAGGCCCCCCCGTCTGTTTCCCGTTTCCGGTTGTGGGCGTGAGCGAGGCTGGACGCGCGAGTGGCGGGAGTTGTGAATTGTTTTCTGTGTGTTTCTGGATTATCTCTCCATCTTTTCCTCTGCACGTGATCGGGTGAGCTGTATTTTCCTTAATCGGTTTATTGATTTGTTTGCCGATCGATCGGTGGTTTTGCCAGGAGGTCTCCGGGAGCGCGGATAGTCCCACGGGATAGCACCGTGACCGTGGAGGAGGTTCCGCTGGCCGCCGGTGAACAGGTGGGACACGATCAGCTGTGTTTCGCCTCCACAATGAGCCGAGCGGTGGTTGTGTTCCCGAGGGACCAGCCTCGGGTGCATCGTCTGACCGAGAGCGGAGTGTTTATTATCAGGGAGAATTTCGTGCAGGTCTCCCCGCTGTCGGCGCCCTCCACGCGGATCACCGTATCCGGCGGTGGAGTCCGCCGAGGCCGAGGCGGCGGCGGACGAGTCTGCTCGGGCCGGGGAGGCGGGTGGGCCCGCAGCCGGGACTGAGGGGGTGGACCACGGTCAGACTGTCACAACCAGCTACAGCCCTCTGAGACTGCAGAGAACCCGAGCAGCTCTCGGTCTGCAGGGGCTGAGGGAAAACAAGAGCCAGAAGAAAAAGCTGAAGAAGCTGCTTCCACCAGTCTAATAGTCAGAGAAGATACCGAAGGACAAGGTGTGTTCAGTAGCCAGGTATCAGGTGCAGGAGGAGACATGGAGTACGACTCTGGGTCAGACGCTGTATCCATTGGCGAGACTCCTAACAGGAACACAAACCTCTACTCTCTAGAGGAAATAAATCAGTTCCTGGATGAAACATTTGGAAAATCTGTTAAAGTCACTGATTATTTCAGAGACTCTGACAAGTTCATCAGATCTGTTGGCATATTAAAAAAACTGGCTGGGTTTGACATTGTGGACGAAAAGAAACGCTTCCGTCTAAAAAAACACGTCACAACTTTGAGGAAACTGCTAAAAGGACTAGAAGGTCGCTGACATGATCATGTACCACAAGGTGTTTTTTTCCTCTTTACTGTTCCCTGCTTGTCTTATGTCTGATGCTTTACTCTGTCCTCTCAATGCGGAGCCTCAGAATAGAGTCTCTGAACATCAATGGCGGGAGAGACAAGCACAAAAGAGCTTTAATATCAGAGGTCATAGCTCAGACAGACGAGGTAGACTGGGGTCTATGGTGGGAGGGTTCATAATCCCTTAGCCATGGCACCAACTTCAGTGCAGGAGTAGCCGTTTTGTTTAAACCAACCACAAATACAACGGTTCTGTCTTCTACTGAAGTAGTGAAGGGACGGTTGCTGATGGTCAGAGCAGAAATAGAGAAATCTGTGTTCTGCTTTGTCAACGTGTATGCCCCGAACCAGGGCGCCGAAAGAGTAGTCTTGTTCAACAAGCTACAAAACGAGCTAACGAAACACAATCACGACCAACTCATCATTGGTGGGGACAGACAGTACACACAGCCCGACAGGACAGAATCTATATCTCCCAGACCTGGCCCAACTTAAAAACTGGAGGCCAGTTGCCCGCCTCTGTACAGACTATAAGGTGCTTTCCAGAGCCTTATCAAACAGACTTAAGGACGTCCTGGAAATAATTGTAAATATAGACTAGACTTATTGTGTACCAGATAGAACAATCATGGGCAACATTTTTCTCATACGAGATGTTATTGATGTTTGTAGATATTATAATGTAAATTGTGGGATATTGTCTTTAGATCAGGAAAAGGCTTTTGACAGGGTGGATCACTCTTACTTGTTTTTCTGCACTTAGGGCTTTTGGTATTGGCGATGGTTTTCTGGCTTGGGTTGGTTTACTGTATAAAGGTGCACAATGTATGGTGAAGATGGGGACGGGGCTGAGCCGGCCAATCCCTGTGCAGCGAGGGATAAGACAGGGTTGTCCTATCTCAGGTCAACTATGTAGCTTAGCTATTGAGCCCCTGCTGTGCAGGCTGAGATGTCGGCTCCGTGGTCTCTCACTGCCGGATCTCGATGGTCCTCCTACTGTTTGTGCTTATGCAGACGATATTTACATCTGTACAAGCTGCCCATTGAAAAGCGGACAGCAGACCTCCAGCGGAGGGTTGTAGACGGGGCGATAGCTACGAACAGATACAGAGCGCACCTGGATCCTGAGGTGGGGGAAGAGTGTGTCTTCTGCTCTCAGGCGGAGACCCTGGAGCATTTGTTTGTTCAGTGTCCTCGGCTGGTGACGCTGTTCGAGCTTTTAAAAAGGTGGTTTCAGGGTATCGGGGAGAAATTTTCTTTTGAGTTGTTCATTTTTGGCCCCAGGTACAGTGCTAAAAAGAAGACGGCACATACACTGGTGAACTCTTTATCTGGTTCTGCCAAGCTGGCCATCTGGCTGACGCGCAGGAACCGGGTCCAGAACACCGGCAGCGTGGAACCTGTGCCTGCCGGGGCTGTTGAAGGCCCGCCTGAGAGTGGAACACGTTTATTATATAATGATGGACAACGTGCAGGACTTCAGGCACATTTGGGCTGTGGGGGGGGTTTATGTCCTGTCGGGGGGGAGGGCGAGCTGATTGTTAATTTCTGACAGAAATGTTCTTTTTCTTTGTTTCTTTTTGTTTGTTTGTTTGTTTTGCTATTTTTCTCTCTGGTCTTACGGTGATGATGTGACGATGATCTGGGTTTAATAAATGTTTTTTTAGAAATCAAATCAAATCTCTCTCTGTCTCTGTGTCTCTTTCTCTCTCTCCCTCTCCCCCTCTCCGTCTGTCTCTCTCTTGTCTCTTGTCTCTCATGAGCCTGAACCTTTTTGCATTGAACATGTAATTTCATACTCAGCCCTGATGGGACAATGATTTTTCCTCTAAACATCATCCATGGTCGTTTTCATTTTCAGGCACCAGTGCACCAAGTCAGATTCACCAGAGTTCTTAGAAAAATCAGGGTTTGTTTTTTTCTGCAGATAAGGGGGATTAGGTTTTGGTCATGGGGGGGCTGGGGGTCTAAACACGACCTGCCCCAGTGCATTATGGGTCAATACTGTCCCTGCTGTGACACAGCTGATGGTTGTGCCAATAAAACAGGCTGTGAGACAAACAACATGTTCCCAAGGTGCAGGCATAATGGCAAAGGTGTGTGTGTGTGTGTGTGTGTGTGTGTGGATGGAGGATTATGTGTGTGCCTATAGGTGTGTATCTTGTGTCTGCTCTAGGTGCATTTGTGAATGTGTCTGTGTGTGCTATCGAACAGCTCTCGCCAGCCAAAGACTGATGGTTGAACTGATGAACAAAGACAGAAGAGGGAGAGGAGCAGAAGTCTGTCATCACCTCCAGTCAACACTTCACGACAATGTGAGAGGTCGTTCACGTGATTCCGCTGAACATCGAGAGCTTTTACTCTGCACGTTTAGTGTTGCCTTACGTTCGACTCGGATTGCGTCGCGTAGCCGTCACTTCTTTTAAAGCTTCTATTTTTGCTCCCTCCACTGTCACGGTTTGTTTGCGTGACCTGCTGAAGTCTCTCTAAACAATGTTCTGTCTGTGCAGCTGAAAAAAAAATCCACGATGAGTGAAAAGAGGAGCTGATAACAGACACACTCGTCCGAGTCGCCTTGGATTATTACCAAGCACTGACAGCAGATGTGGTTCATGACCAGCAGCAAGTGGTTTCTGGTCTTTCTTTTCTTTTTTTTTTGCGCCCAGGGTTTTGGCTGTCAGGCTGCGTACATTTTCCCCTAACTGGGCACTTCTCAGCACTGAAAGATTACTTCCACTTTCTGCACTGGTGTTTCAGTTAAATCAAATACGAATCCTTTAATCTATGTTTTTATTAACAGTTAAATATCTTTTAATACGACAGTACAATTGAACATCAAAGATAAGGCAGTAAAGGACAGTAAACCTTTAACTACTACTGTGATTTCATGGATAGTGAACTAATACTACAATACTTTCCAAAGCATTTATAATTGTTTTTGTCGTTTGGGAGAAAATCATAACCATTATTATGATCATCTGATGATAGTGGTTAAATGTTTTTTACTTTAATTGACCGGAGGCTGCTGTTCTTTCTATCATTTATTGTATTGATAACATGGATGTGCACATTTTATATAAATAAAAGTCTTAAAATACGGGAGGATTTAGGTTTTTTTTTCCCCTTCCCAGACAAAATTAAAAAAAAAAAAAAAAGGATAATGGTGGTACAGAATTCTCCAGATTCTCCCTCATGTGATATGTAACTCAAACACACAAACACTTTCACTATGTAATATAATCATTCAGCGTTTCTTACATTTCAGTTCGATATATGAAGTGGCATCATCACAGATAAGCTTTTTATGCTCTTGACCATTTGTTTGCCGTGACAAACCACACACACACACACACACACACACACACACACACATAAATAAGTAGGACTGATTCTAAATGTGGCTAACCATCTGTACCAATTGCGACTCCCGTATGCTGTCGCCGAAGAGGATCTGTGTTTACGGGATGATCTCAACGGCTGCTGAACCAGCGGTTGGTCCTCCACTTTGTGTCCCTGGAAACTTCTGCGTTGTGACTTATTTCCTGTTGTTGTTGTTGTTGTATTTGCATGAATTAGTGTGTTGCTTAATGCTGTGAATGTGTTGTCAAACCGGTGAAGATGTTTTGTTCCTTTACTTGTGGTTTCTTAAACTTTGAATTTGAGATCATTAGGTCATCGTAGACACACCGCAGTTTACAGAAAACGGGAGTTAATTTGCAATAACATGAAATTTTAAAAGATAATGTAAGATGAGTTTAATTGTGGTGAAGATTAATCTTGTAAATCTTGCGGTGATTTACACTATTTCACTAATTCTAGGTAATTCTAACTTTCCTCTGACATTTCTGCCTTTCCTAATTAACGTCCGAAGGCTGAAGTTTCTGTTGGATTTGAGGAGCGGCTGTGATGTTTGAGGTCAGTCAGTGTCACCGTAGGCTACAATATTGTTCGACCTAAACCCCCGAGTCTAAGCAAGACATAGTGATGCCTTTGATACCTTTGTCTCCTCCTTCGACTGCAAGGGACACAGCACCATGTTGAAAGAGCTGTGGCCAGAAAAAATAAAGATTGCGAAGAAATAACCTCCGTGCTGATATTAAATAAACTGATATTAATGCCCTTTTTATAGAGCAATTTGAGCAACACACCTGGTCCCTGCCTGCGATGTATTAGTGTGAACCTGAACTCCTACTCCTTCGACAACACAGGTTCTAAATCCTGTCAGGGACAAGTGTGTGTGTGTGTGTGTGTGTGTGTGTGAGGCAGACGGGGGGATGAGTTTGTGGTGTTGTAATTCTGCTCAGGGGTACTTACTGTTGACAGAATGTCAAGATTTAGATGAATTAAAAGTTATACCCCACTCTCACACTCACACACACACACACGAACTCTGCTCGGTTGATTGATGGGGCTCAGGTGAGACCGATGATAACGTCTTTTACCTGCTGACAGTCCATTTCTTCCCATCCGAAACTGCAGCTCAGTATTTTGTCCTCTGAAATATTTTAGCCTGTCTCAGCTTAATAGGGTCTTCTCTTAAGGCCCGGTCATACCAGCATTTAAAATGGCTACATTTCGTGTTGAAATCGATTCACTCAAATCACATTGCCATGATCGGTACATGTGCTCGCGGGGTGAAGAAAATCCGCGTTACGTTCTTTGTGTCAAGTTCATCTTTGGCCAAACTTGACTTAGGAATTTGTGTAGTTCACCAATAGGAAGCTGCTTGGAAGTACTGACCTTTTGAGGAGTCCAAAATGGAGGAAGCTGCTTGTGAAACTCTTTCTAGAGCCACTGCAAGAGTTCTCTTGATATTTTAAAAAAAGTTAGATTGTTTGTTCTCACCGGACAAATCACAGCCCTGTTTGTCAGGAAAGTTTCACACCAGGCATTTCGACTTTGAACAGAGGCGATTTCCGCCTCGTGTGAATGGTCTTCTCTCATTAGCTGAGACAGAAGTAGCGTGACGCTCATTTGAAATGGCCGAATTCTGTGCCAAACTCAGTTACCTCTGACACAATCGGAGCAAATCTTTAGCCCTCAGTTTAGTTTTGCTGAACTTTAACATGTGAATTTGGATCATTGACAAACTGTCTTGACAGCACTGACCTTTGATGGAGCGGAGAGACCAAAACAGACGAAGTGAACATTGCTCATTATCCAGTTTTATATAACCGCTCTGCTAGAGTATAAACCGCTTCACAAAAGAGGCACAAAAGAGGTTTGTGGAGTTGCAGGACTCAGTGGTGTGAACTTGCTGTCTCATTAGCAACCGAGCTAATAAGCTTGCTAAGTAGCTGGCGAAGTTGGGGGGAGTAAAAAGCCAAGTACAGAGGAAATAGTAGGAAGTTTTTATTAGAATTAGTTCTAGTTTTATCTGACACAAACTATTAACACTTTAGTCTAAACTCCATCCACTTGCATAATGTTTTTTAAGCTCAAACAGGTCTTGAAAACTGGCCACAAAAATCACAGCACGCTGGCCTGACACAAGTATGAGGAAAAAGGAAGGATAAAAGCCACTGAGAATGGCCTATTCTGCCATTTATAGAAACTGTAACTGAGCCACAGACCATGGCAGGAGATTTCACTGATTAGCGCTCAGAGTGAGGAACAGAGGAACTAGTAAGTGAAATCACCCGCTGAAGACATTTTGCTCGCACAGTGTCCTCCGCTGCGGGGATGAATAGCACCGCTGCTGTATCAACATTGAATAGAAATGGATGCCTCAGCGCTCGCCTCGAGCAATCTAAACTTTGCTTGGACAGTTGTTCTCCTTTTGACCCGGTGTTGGATTCACCAGACAAATAGGAAATGATGGTGCAGTGTGCATTCTGGCTCAAACCTTAGAACCAGGACCTAGAAATGATTTGGTAAAACTGATTTTTACATGGAAAAGGGTATTAGCATGAATAGGATAAACTACCTGTGATACACCATGTTTCTTTCATTATTGTTTTCATTCCCTATATGTTTTCCTGTTTTCATCGCTTTATTCCTCCACCTCCGCTCTAGGAGTCAGACAGGACAAATAATGGAGGAGGGGGGCGAATGAAAACCAATCATCCATGCTCAAGTGACTGAATAGCATCCCTTTTCTTACTCTGCAGCTTGTCACCTCCTGTCCTCATCTGTATAACCTCACACATTCTGAAGCAAAAGATGGTGTACATTAACTCGGTGTGTGTGTGTGTGTGTGTGTGTGTGTGTGTGTGTGTGTGTGTGCGTGTGTGCGAGCGTGTGTGTGTTTTGTAGGTAGTGTTTACTGGAGTGTAAGCAATTTCTGCCCTTTTACAAAGTGATCTTTTCCCACTTGACTACACCGTGAGACTGCATGAAGGAGGAAGATTGTAGGAAAAAAAAACAAAAGGTAAAATGTGGGATGCAGTCGCAGCGGTACAAAGAGATGGCTGAAGTCAGGTCACTGGTATTTGAAAGAGCACTACAATAGTCCAGATCAAAAAAGAAAACCAACGCATGAATCAATTTCTTCGCATCTGGAGGCGTAAGTTATGTTCTGGCTTTTGCAATGACTGAAATGCGGTCCTAGTGATGTGGACAGTATGCTTTAAATCTGATTTAAATCTAAGACGACACCACACACAGGCGATTTACCTCCGGTTAAGACTGCTTTATAGTTCTTAGTCTTTTAGAATCAGAACC
Organism: Xiphias gladius; assembly: GCF_016859285.1. Taxonomy (NCBI): domain Eukaryota; kingdom Metazoa; phylum Chordata; class Actinopteri; order Istiophoriformes; family Xiphiidae; genus Xiphias; species Xiphias gladius. Next base: position 1,503,156 of record NC_053403.1, on the reverse strand, counting down.
AATAACTAAAATTTCAGTTTTGTCCATTTAATTTTAAATTGTTGGTACACAACCAATTTGTAATATTATTAAGGCATTATGTAAAACAATTTAAACTGTTGGGATGATTGGATCATAACGATATGTACATTTGTGTGTTATGTGCATAGAAAATGTACAGCATGTACATTTGATTTGGCTGAGTGGAAACATATAATACGAAAAAGGAGTGGATCAAGTATTGAACCCTGTGGAACACCGTATGAAATGTAATGGGTATTTATATGTATATATTTAATGGGTTAAATATGAAACATGCTCTCATGCTCAAAGTCTTGATGTCAAAATGACTTCATCCATGTTTATTTCTTACATTTTATCAACCAGTCAGTGCGATATGACTTCATCCAAAGGCAGATTAATGATTTCTAAACAGTGGAGCGTTTCTGGGTTGAAGATGCTGAATTGCAAAGTCCGCGGTTCGAGTCTGGCTGGGGAACTTTGTTGCATGTAATCTTCAATCTCTTCCTTCCTATTTTCTGTCGCCTCTACACTGTCACTTTCATACAAAGGCAAAAATGCTCCCAAAAAATGACAAATTTAGAACATTCTGAGTGCTTTCCATTTGTCAATCTGAACAGCCAGAGTTGGATTGAATTGTTTTCTGATTTTTCCTTTGCCCTTTGTTTGTGATCAAACAATACTCAGTAATACTACAATTTTTCTCACCCACTCTGTAAAAGCATCTTGGTCCCCAGCTCCTGTTAATCACTGATAATTAAATGTGAAAGGGGTGAAACTGCTACTTCTTAGGAGCGTATTTTCCTTCTCTCATTGTTCCTGTCAGGTGTATTTTGAGAACTTTAAAGGGCAGTTTTAATCCTGATTCACTTTCAATTTCTGACCAGCTGGATTGTTAGTGGATCAGTGAAACGTGTGGATGGATAACCATGTGGACGGTGGTGGTTTTGTGAGTCATTTGTTGGTTGGTTAATAGACCGATGGGCGGATTGTTAGGCTGATTCATGTAGTACTGTAGCCCCACATCAAATAAATGAGGCTTTTCATTCATTCACTCTCTCTTTCTCTCTCTTCACTGTCTCTCAGGCTCAGCATATTATTTGAACTGTGGATAATTAGATGGCATTTTCTTACTTCATTGAATACTCCACCTCCTACCCAGAGTCTTTTCTCTCCTTCTTTTTCTGCAATCAATTGAATGCATCATTTGCCATTGTATCATTCAGAAACACAAGCTGTTTTCAGTCTAATCAATCTCCAGACAAATGCATTTAGCTGCACAGATATTTCCAATTAGAGCCCCGTGTTGCGTCACCAAAAATGCAATTAATTCTTCCAGTAAGAAGATGCGTATTATTTGATCCGGGCCTGTTGCAACGAGTATCTCTTACAATTTGCATCAAATTACACTGCTCCAATCAAATCCAGTTTAAAGAGTCAGTTTACTTCTAAATACAATCCTCCCATGTGTTTCTGTCCGTAACGTGGTTAAAAAGCAGGAACGGACAACGGGTTCCTGAGGATTTCATGAAAGAAGGGGGATTAATTGGCTTCCTGATACTAATAGGGGATGCTGAATTACAGTTCTTACAAGCTGCGTCAATGTTAACGATTTGTTCTGCACAGGCACCCATACTTCCTGGGGGATGGTTCTTTACCGGCCAGTGCTGGTTTGGTATTTTGGTGACTCTGTCCACTGCAGTGGGAGGAGACAGACAGACTGGTGAAAACCGGGGAAAACTGACCTTGAAATGCAAAAAATAAATGCTGCTTCTCAGCAATGAAAAAATCTACATCGTTTCACCCAATTTCATCTTTCTAATTGACACGCAACGCAATTGCAAACTTACTCTGATGAATTATTCTACGCAGTTTTGTATGTTACACTATAATGTCGGCAGATTTATGGTTGTACGTGACGGGCTTCCAGCTGCCGTAGTTTCCCTGTAGGCTCCTCCTCGAAGGTGTAAGTACTCGACAGGGTATGGGAGACAACTGCGATCTGTCAGGGTGGGCTGCTTGCGATTTCTCCTGCAAGTTTCCGATACTGCTAGCAAGTCGTGCAAAGACCCAGCAGTCATCTCCACGACTCTCCGTCATGTGACTCGAGTCCACTCCTCTGCTGAAAACCAACCCATGTGACATCCAATGTAACTGCCACAAGGCCCGTCATGTCGCCTGAATTGTCAGATCACTGTTAACTTGATCAGATATAAAATCCTGGCCTTGGAAAGCAGCCAGTGCCACCACTGTACGACAGGATCAGGATGACCGTATCATTGTAAACGTCATTATGTGGGGAAAAGAAACCAAATAGCACACAATGACAGCATGTGGGATTTCTGAGACCAAAGCAATTAGTTGGCAGTTTTTCTATCACTGCCTCTGGCTGGCCCACTAAAGATGGCTAATTAGCTGCAATAGATAAGGGACCAGCTGTCCTCCCTGCTCATCGCCCCACCTGTTATATCTTATATTTTAGGCGTTCACCGGACGCTTCCATCCAAAATGAGTAAAAATCAGCTGAAAAGAGCAGATATTCAGTTGACATCTGAAAAACTCTTCTCAGCCCCCTTCAATTCAAAGAAAGGAAAGAAAAATCATTTGGCCCTTCTATAAAGTACAACTCTCCATGTTTTATTTTTGTTCACTTGCTGCACACGCCAGAAAGGCATCGACTCTGTTCAGTACAAGCATACATTTTCAGACAGACTCTTCTGAAACACATTCATGCTATTGCACTTCGCTATACATGTGACACAAGACATAAATACTAATGTAGAGAATGAGAAAACGAGTTCAAAAAAAAGTTCAAACAAATCAAACTCAGGTGCCGAAACTAATACCGATAGTAGTTAATGTTTGTTTTCCATTAAAAATCTGGTAACTCCCATGGAAAATCTCTGGATCATTTTGCTGAGCCAGCATTCTGCTGATGTGCTTCAGCTTAAGCCCTCATCCATACACTCAGGAATCAGCACAAATACCGCTGCAAATAGCCAAAGGTTGGGTCCAGGTTGAGCTTCTCCAAACACCAGCAACGTACCGTGAAATGCCTTCATTACTTTGTGTCTGCATCAAACGGTGGATGAGTTTGAGGCTTGGTGAGATCTGCAGACCTTTTCTCAGGGTCAACCAGCACAGCAGACCCAACCCCTCAAAGATGTCTGCGGTTGAATGAGGTCACTGTCGTAGTTTCGATTGCACAGAAAGCAGCAGGGTAAACTACTGTTTTATTGTTAAGAAATACACACAAATCTAAACCAGGATTTTATTCTACTCTGACATAACATTTCCTAAGTTAATGTATGTGTAGCAGAACAAAGGCCACACTTTAGATTTACATTTAAAACTGCACTCATTGTAGGGCACCGCCTTATAATTTTTTATAAGGAAAAATAGGTCAAACCAATTAATCAGTTTTATAATCAGAAGTTTCTGCCTTAAAACAACATGCCTGACAAGACCTGTTTATAAATTAGGATATTTATGTATAACTAAATGTCCCTTGGTCCATTGAATTTGATGCTGAGCAAACTCTGATAGTTTCACTTTCCCTCAACTAGACTTGTTAAATAGTCTTGAAAGTAACGACAGTGGCTGGGTGAGAAAACGTTCAAAATACTGTCAGGCGAGACTTACTAAAGTACAAAAATAGGTTATAAAACTTAGATTCACTTAGTTTAGTATTGAGTTGCAAACTGAGGTTGGTCTCAGATAAAAATAGAAATGCGCCCGCAGCTGAGTAAGGAATAAAACAACGGCGCTGACTGGAAATGGAGGACAAAAAGCAAAAAAGGAAGACTTGAAGACGAGCCAAAAGTAAAGTCAAACGACGACAGAACTGAGCTCAGGTACCAAACGTATCAAAGGGCAAAACGTGCCAAGGAGATCTCCCCCCAGTGAAGGGCGCTGTCCTTCTTATCGACTGGATATTCCAGCCGAGTTGTGACTTGCCTCCAATGAACTTCCTTCTTCTTTGTTTGCAGACGGTGGAAGGAGAGCGGATTTTGAAATTATTTACTATCGGGAGATTGATTAAACTTAAGCTTTACATGCAGAGATCACACACTTCAGCTTTTCACCATGGTCAATCAATGATGATAAACGTTTATTGTATGTGAGAGCATATTGTGAGAGTATGAAGAAAAGCAGAGAGTAATAGTCACCATAATCACAGAGGTCTGCTACTCATTAAAGGGTACACACTGAACATTGCACTAAATTCTAAATTAAAAAAAAACTCAGTCATTTTACCCAGTATAACGTGGCTGTTGAACTGATTTTCAGAAAAACATTTGTGGAGGAATATTCATTGGGTTACGAAAGAGTTAAGCAACTGATTCACGCTAATATCCGACATGTATTTTAAACAGAGAGAAACTCGGCAGGGTGTCATCCTGGTATGTTCCTTAAAATTTACGATGGTCTGTTAACGGTTTCACCAGAGACGGCTCTGGGTGTTGTGTGTGTGTGTGTGTGTGTGTGTGTGTGTGTGTGTGTGTGTGTGTGTGTGTGTGTGTGTGTGTGTGTGTGTGTGTGTGTGTGTGTGTGCGCACAGGTACAATATAGAAACGGGGAGAGAGCGAGAGGAAGAGGGAGAAGGCTGATCATCATGTGCTTTAATTGGCGACGACTTTCATTTATAAAATAATTTCCTTTGAAAAGTATTTTCCAGTTTGTTGAATTAAAACTTTAGTTTCTGTTCCATGGCACCTTATTTGTTTTTCCCCTCTTCAGAGCTCCACAGCTGGGTGACCACAAGGGTCGCCCTGCCGTTAATTGTGTTTTCGGATCAAAACACGAGTTTCTCCGGGCCGAGAGTGGTGGTGCCAGGCCTGGTGTATGTTACTTCTGATTCCTTTATCATAAAGTGGAAAAATCCAGAGCATGTCTGAAGAGCTTATTATAAAGAGGTGATAAGGTCACTTAGTGGGTCCAAAAAGTCTGCAAAATCTTAATCCAAACCCAGCATTTGTCTCCTGGTGGGTTTTGTGTTGAAATGTAGTGTCCTCCCTACATAGGAGTTTAAAGGAAAAGTTTGTGGTAAAAGAAAAATGCAATGCTCAAAGAGTTAGAGGCACTTAAACATTTGAAAAAAGAACGATTTCAACAATAGTCTTGTGTTTTCTAAGGATGCAATGCCGTATTGTCCAGGCAGTTTTATTTCTCCTGTAGAGCTCAAGGGAGCTGTGTTAGCAGCTTGGATTTTCATTTGCTCCTTGGGCTCTGTGCAGGCCAGTCAAGCGCCACACCACCTCTTTCTGGAGCCGGCTTTGTGCACGGGGACACTGTCGTGTTGAAATAGGAAAGGGACAAACACAAAGTGTTGACACAACAATGAGGTTCTTTCTAACTAATAGTCTGTCTACACTTTCCCAGCTTTTTTTGAATCATCCGTCTAGACAGAGGCAAAAGGAGGCAAAAAGCAAGAGAGAGAGAGAGAGACAACAATACAGGAAAGAGGGATACAGCCAAGACAGACGTGAAAGTTGAGGAGGGACATAAGAAGAGGTTCAATAATGGGAGCAGAAGGAAAATCTAAAGCCTGGAGAGAAGGAGCAGAGAGAAAGAAGCTCTTGGCAGCGGAGGGCAGGCGAGGGAGCTCATTACTGAAGGAAAGACGACCTACGTGACTCTCCACACACACCGAGAATGATTGATCCTCCACGTTACGGCCACTTTCGCCGGAGAAAATCCCACACAGCCTTAACACCGTGGGACTCAATCAGGAACGAGGTCTTTCCATTACATTTGATTTTAAAACTAGTGTGGAGGTAAAACTGCCTGTCGCGTTTACTCCATCGGAGCCCTTCAACCTGTGAAACGTCGGCCATTTTTCTAGTCTGTGCCTGTTCAGAACAATATGACGGTACCAGACTATAAGGCATCGCTCTCATTCGCGATTTACTAATGCACAAATGCAGAAATTTGATTTCTGTAGGTAGGTAATAAAGTAATGTCGATGGAATGAAAATCTAGTAACTGTAGCCCCATGAGCCTCTGTCGTGACCATATCCCACGTTCAAGCTTCATTTTCTGCAGTGCAGCAATGGGAATTTCAGTAAAAACACGCGGAGATGCTCCATCTTGGGACGTTACACGTTAATCCCGTGCAAGTGCAAAATTCTCCATATGTACAGTAATGTCGTTACAACACGAGTCAACTTCTCTGCCGCTCATGTATTATTCAGAGACTGAGGATGGATGAATGGACTGTTTGCTCACACAGGCCAGGAGTCGGTCGACCGGTGTGTAAGGAAGGTGTGTGTGTGTGTGTGTGTGTGTGTGTGAGGCAGAACTAATGAAAAATACTCAAAGTGTATTGATCAGTCTTCAGAGAGGGGTGGTGTCTCAGACAGCTTCTGAGACGAGGTGTTTCACTTCGTGATCCTCTGTAAATACTCTTGGTCCGAGAAGACACTTTATTTTAAGTTTAGAAGAAGTGAAATGAAACTTTATTGATCCTGTGCAGAAACCAAGTTACTACAGCGGCAAAAATAAGAGAAAACTTCACAGTATAACGCAATTTAAAGCTTTGGAAAAATTCCCTTTGAAAGATCTTTTCCGTCCCATTTTCCATGATATTCTGCTCTTCCTGCTCCATTCCCTGTAAAATCGCAGGTGCTTCAGGGAAATCTTTTTTTTGGAACGTCTCTGCAGCAAGTTTGATGTCCATCACTGTCTCAGAACTGATACCGTAGGTCTGACAGTCTCTCATCTGTTCAAATCACATAAAATGTCCTGCGGTCCAGAAGTAAGGAACCTAAGGAAGGATAAAAGTAGCAATGTTCTATATTTTTGTCAACAAATCCCATGAAAAGACCAAAACCAAAGATGTGTCAGTTCGTCTCTCAACACTTTCTGCCCCCCCCTCCTCCCTCTGCGGCTCTCAGCTCCGAGCCCATTGGTTCCTACTGAAGACGTCGGTCTTTGAAAAACAGCTCACAAATGTAAAGTTTCATTTTTAAAAAAAAGGATCAGTAATTCTCCCTAAAACAGCTGCTCACTGCAGTTTTTTTATCAAACAAACAGGAGGAAATGGTGCATTTGTTGGGGACTATTTTCAGCGGCGGATCAATCCACATTCGGCGCGCTAGCGACTATTAGGGGAAGCAGGAAGGTGTGTGTGTGTGTGTGTGTGTGTGTGTGTGAGGCAGAACTAATGAAAAATACTCAAAGTGTATTGATCAGTCTTCAGAGAGGGGTGGTGTCTCAGACAGCTTCTGAGACGAGGTGTTTCACTTCGTGATCCTCTGTAAATACTCTTGGTCCGAGAAGACACTTTATTTTAAGTTTAGAAGAAGTGAAATGAAACTTTATTGATCCTGTGCAGAAACCAAGTTACTACAGCGGCAAAAATAAGAGAAAACTTCACAGTATAACGCAATTTAAAGCTTTGGAAAAATTCCCTTTGAAAGATCTTTTCCGTCCCATTTTCCATGATATTCTGCTCTTCCTGCTCCATTCCTGTAAAATCGCAGGTGCTTCAGGAAATCTTTTTTGGAACGTCTCTGCAGCAAGTTTGATGTCCATCACTGTCTCAGAACTGATACCGTAGGTCTGACAGTCTCTCATCTGTTCAAATCACATAAAATGTCCTGCGGTCCAGAAGTAAGGAACCTAAGGAAGGATAAAAGTAGCAATGTTCTATATTTTGTCAACAAATCCCATGAAAAGACCAAAACCAAAGATGTGTCAGTCCGTCTCTCAACACTTTCTGACCCCCCCTCCTCCATCTGCGGCTCTCAGCTCCGAGCCCATTGGTTCCTACTGAAGACGTCGGTCTTTGAAAAACAGCTCACAAATGTAAAGTTTCATTTTTAAAAAAAAGGATCAGTAATTCTCCCTAAAACAGCTGCTCACTGCAGTTTTTTTATCAAACAAACAGGAGGAAATGGTGCATTTGTTGGGGACTATTTTCAGCGGCGGATCAATCCACATTCGGCGCGCTAGCGACTATTAGGGGAAGCAGGAAGGTGTGTGTGTGTGTGTGTGTGTGTGTGTGTGTGGGACTGAGTCAAAATGAACTACAGTCTGTGTTCATGGTGATGAACAGTGGAGCTCTGTGGCTCAGAGGAATCAGAAATATCAGGCTTTGGATACACACACACACACACACTCTTTGCAGGAGACACTGATTGTTGGTTCGGGGCTTTTCGGGGGATTTGTCGAAAAGAACAAAAATATTCAATTATATCACCAGACTAATCCTTTAACTGTATCCGGATCAAGGTCTTCAGTTTCACGGTGAGCATATTGGTCTACAGTGTGCAGGGGTTCTATTATTATCATTATTGTTGTCCCTGTATGCTCCTCGTGGATCCTCATGTATTAGCAGCTGCGGCAGTCGGTCTGACTGCTCGACAAACGCAAGCAGCCGGACGATCGCACCAGATGATCGGAACCACTTTACCCGGAGGTCAGAGTGAAATGCCGGTGGTGATCTGTCACGGGAAAACTCAAGCGATGGGCGTTCACGACGGACGGTTTCGTCCGCAGTTTTACTGGTCGTGTTCGTTTTCTCTCCCGAGTACCTTTCGTAGAGTCTGTTCCTTGTCCTGTCAAATGTCTTGTTTCTTTTGTTCCCAGATCTCAGCAGTTAACTTTGTGAGTAGATACTATTATTACCGATAGAAATGAGGGACAAAACTCCAAAAATAAGACCTGAGGTTCAGTAGACGGATTCATCTCTGAACATATAGGAACTAGATTTTGTATTAGCTCATAGAACAACTTTTACTGTATTTTGTTTGTTTGTTTTTCCTTCTTTAATAATCTCCGTCAGCAGTTTATTTCACTTTTGGATGCATCTTAAACTACTTTCCAGGAGCTCTCAGACTGGAAGTGCTCATTTTTACCGTTAACATTTTGGCCCAAATCTTGCATCGAAGCTCCACAGAATTTCATTTCCTTTGGTATATTGATATTCCCGCTTTCCTTAATACTTGTTTTACTGGCCCTTGAAGAACTACTTTCCCCGTGTTCCTGCAAAGCGCTCATGTTGGTTTCTGAACTTGTCTCCAGCCAAACACTGGAGGATGTCATCGTCCTCGGTGTATTTGGTAGCCCTTCCTTTGTGAAATTCATTTCTGTTTACACGGCTCCGAATCCTTTCTGTCCTCGTCGTAACAAAGTGCAATTTCATCCATACATGTGCGTGTCAGAGCCACCACTAAATTGGAATTTAACCTTTGGTGTATGATCTGTTGTCGTATCTTTTTCCAGCATCTTGTCCCAGAGAACCACATCCCCTGACTTTCTCTGTGAGACGTTTTTGCTTCACACTACCTGCCACATACGCCCTTTTCCACACACTCACACACATGATACGGGGCAATTTGGGGTTCGGTATCTTGCCCGGGGGCACTTTGGCATGCGGGCTGGAGGGGCACCGATCGGCGGGCGATGCGCGACCAGTTCCACCCCCAGAGCAGAGCGGCAGGGCTGTGTTGTTCTGCTCCGGAGCGACTCAGACATAGAGCATTTCGTGTTGTTAAATTTGTTGCTGTAATGAGCTTTGAGCAAACCACTGTGACAGTAAGAGTCCTGGTTCTCTAATTACAGAGAGCCTAATTCATCAATAAAGGATTGTTGGTAAATTAGAATATTTTTATGTATTTATTTATTCTTAGAACCTGCTCCATCGGGGAGCAATCCTCATCACCGAACAGCAACAAAAACTCTTCTTCTTGTTGAACTTTCACTGAGATCAATAGAGTCTGGAGGGGTTGTTCAAGTCCTGCCTGCCAGCATCTTTGTTATAATCATTTTATTTGTTGTCACGTTTGTCAGGACGATTCGGTGTCTATGTACTTGTGTCGGAGATGCAAACGCCGGGTCAAAGTTGAATTACGTGGGGGGATTTTGCTACGGTGTTTTCTCTTTCTGGCTTTTATGAGGACAGTCTCTTTGTGTTGTTTAAGGTGGGGTCCATCGTACTGTGAAAGAGTCCCGGTGTGCTCCGGCTGCCCAACGGTATTATGTAGTGTGGTAAATAAAACTGCGTGTACTTTAGGAAATGTCTTTTTAAGGAGGACACTTTGGATTTGACAGTGCTTATAGAGATCAGACAGACTAACAGGGCAACAAATATCCTTGGTTATAGAACTTTTCCGTTATGTAATTTGGATCTTTTGATTTCTTTTTTTTTTTTTTACATCTGTATGACTGTACATCATGAACTGTTACATGACCGTATTTTTGTTATGTGTCGTCTCTTTCATAAGCCCGTATAATCTGGGCAGGAACCCCACGTTCGTTTGTACTAAAAGTGTGAAAGCTGATCATTTCCTCATCCGTCACTTGTAGTTTTACCACGTTAAATGCATCACTTCTATACAGCAGAGTGCCTCTTCCATCTAATCAACACTTGGCTTCCCTTCGATTTGCTGGATGTTCAGCCCTGATCTCTGTTGTTCGCAGTCAGACTGTGCTTTTTCTGAGTTTCTGGCTGACACATTGGTTATTGTGTTGCTCGTACTCTCTGTATGTGCTATGACTCACTGTTAAAGCGTCATCTCTTTCTATAGCTCTCGCTCCGCACCTTTGGCTCTGCGTTTCCCGGAATCACGGCCGACACTCGGACAAATTAAACATCTCTTGTGACGTTTTTTACTCCCTCTCTCTGCTTTCATCCTTCATCCCCTCGACATCGTCTTTTCACAGAAGATGCAGCTGTGATTGGCTTGTAGTACAGCAGCTGAGGCTGAGGATGAGGATGTCCAGAGCTTTTTTTCTGCCCCTTTACACTCATGATTTCAGGATGTATGTCTGATCTTTTCTCTGCCTCTCTCTTTCGGATAGTTACGTGACTCAGTCAGTTTGGCACTTCTGCCTTTTATTTTCTGCTTCTCTTTAGGGGACGTCTGTCACATTGTAGGAATCGTTCCCAATTCTTTTGACACAACCTTCCTCTGGGAGACATTTGAACGAGCACAAAGGAATCAGAGAGTGTGCTCTGCGTCTGAAGCTAGTGCCGCTGAGTCTAAACCTTAAATTCGAAATTTTACAGTCATCGCTTTGCAGAAGGTGGCCCTTGACACGGTTTAGACAGACCAGGTTCTGCATGTGCGAATTTAAGATTTAAAGGACTTTATTCTGAAACAGCGAATCAGCGTTTTAGGTATTCTGTTACAGCACTAAACCTGCTATTCCATATCTAAAGCCACCGGCAAATATATTCCTCTTCCCATAATCTGTAATCCTTCTCTTAGCTGTTTTACAAGGTTTACTTACTGCTTTACACATCTCCCAAGTTTTTCAGCTGTTATAAGTAAACAAGAACGCCGGTATCCCATTGGCGGAGAAAACCAGTATCTCAAACTTCCAACTAGATGGCTTTCTTTGAAAGATGGATATCAGTTTCATGTTTGGATGTTGACGACATAGCTGCAGTCAGGACACGGTTAGCCTGGCTTATCATAAGGACTGGAAACAGGGAAAGCGCCGGCCTGGCTCTGTCCGAAGTTCAAAACTGCACCTACCGACAAGTCCTAAGCACACGAAGGAACGTTTTGTGATAATCCGACAATATAGGATAATATAGGATCTAAGATGAGACGTTTCGTGCATAATGTGTACCTTTAGTGTCGATGCTGCGTCTCGGGTGATCGGATCTCAAGTGGACAGCGCTAAACACAAGTGTGAACGAGCGCCGAGACGCATTGCGATCCGATCGCTCGAGCCGCTCACCCTGGTGGACTGGGACATGTTTGACCACATATCTTTCGTAGGGTAACGCTAATGCACCCCGACGTGTCCCCGACAAGGACGTAACGGGAAAATACGCCGTCATTGCAGGGTGCGGTGGTTTTTTGGGTGACAACGCATCGCGCCAAAAAAGTAGAGGGGCACCGATGTACGTGGTTGGACTGCAAGTAAAACCAGATACCTTGTCCCCATTTGGGCAGAAGCTACAGTCCAAGGACAAGTAGATGAGTCCTAACGTAACCGGGCCGTTTACGAGGCAGGAAGTGACGTAGGCACTAATGAAATCCGAGCGGTCGGCTGGACACTTTGGAGACGCAGCGATGTCCACTTGTGTTGAATCACCCAAGACACATGTTGATGCCCCGTGTAAACAGGGTCTCTGTCTCACACACACACACACACACACACACACACACACAGACGATTGACCCGGCAGCGAGATGAGAGCTGTGAGGGAAGAACTGGTGCTGGTGTTGCATTAACCTGTAACAACTTGTCAAAGCAGGTCAGTCAAACAGTCAATGACACCAGATGCAGTCTCACACGCGCACACACACACACACACACACACACACACACACACACACACACACACACACACACACACACACACACACACACACACACACACTGCGGCGTGACCCTCTGTCAGTGTGATTAAGAATCCTTGACTGTTAATCAGTTTAATTAGGCAGCTGAAAAGGCCAGTCTGTGGTTTGCTGGTCAGATAAGGGGGCAGGAAAGGCCGGCCTTTGTTCGCTCATTAAACCCAGCAGTGATAGATTTCGTTTTTAAACCCGCAGGGATAACAATTACTGACTCCAATGCCACGGTTGAATCTCTGGCCTCAGACAGAAGTTACACATAATGAGGAGGGAAGATACAGATCCTGAAGTGCCTGAACACACAGCATCGCTTCTTTTATTTCTTTTTACTGCTAAAAATCCCACAGAGTTTCCTTGTTGCATAACCACTTATCAAAGGCCTCAGATTTATGACTTTTTTCATTTTCCAAAATCCTCATAGTTTAATATAGTTAATACGTTTGTTCAATACAGTGAATAAATAGCAGAGAATTTTAATTAAAAAATAAAGATAACTGATCTCAATAGCCTATTTTCTTTTTGTTTGTTGGTTTATAAATATGTTTCATTCGACCTACGTTTCAAGTCTAATAGGTTTTTGTTTTTACATAAATCAAGACTCCATAACAAGAAAGCTACACTAGTTTCTATTCCTTTAGGAAATGGAAATGGAAATATATTGAAAATATGTGATGTATTAACATGTAATGTTTTTATTTCTGTATTGATGTAAACTGCTGATAATGTCCTGGGTCAGTGGGAGACAGTGTGAGACAGTGTGAGACAGCGATTGTCTCCAACGGGTCCAAACATTGACCACACGAGGCTTTTCTGTGTCATGGCGACAGTCTGAGCCTGCCTTCCCCTAACCGTCCAGCACTTAACCTCCATGCGTTCCCACCTTTCCACACCATCCTCCTTCACACCTGCTCCGAAATTGGTCTTTAAGCCCCTCCCCTCAAGAGGGGATTGTCCAATCATGGCTAAGCATCTAGGTAGGCACAGCAGGCCAGTCAAGCTTTGGATTTCTCCACATGAAGTGATGTTCACGAGACTCTAACCAAACTCTGAATTCTGTCACGATTCCCGTTTCAGCCCTGTTTATTTTTGCCCGTCTCCTGCCGCTCTCCGTCCTCGGACTTTCACCTGACTTCCCACACCCACCGGCTCACCTGCCGTCTTTCACCGGACACGTGCCAGTCTGTTGTGTTATTCATATTTTTGTGTTGTTGCGTTCTTGCCTTCCTCTGCCTGTCCGTCTGTACGCCTTTGTTGTCACCAGGAAACTTCCTGAACCGTTCCAGCCTGCCCGGTCTCTGTCTGCATTTGGGTCGTCCTTCCTGTTGACTTGCAGGACCAAATTTTGAGACTTGGAGGCCTACGTCTATTTCACCACCTTTCCAAATCACAAAGCTGACAAAACTCGTCATTTCATCATGAAACGAGAACCTGCTTTTCTTTATATCTGTGTGCAATCAAAACCCTACTGTTTCAAAATTAACTTTGAATTTTGATGGTCAATCTGCCAAACTGCAAACATGCATTTCTAGAAAGGGAGGCTTGATATATGTAGCAGCAGTAACTAAGGTGGGTGGGGCTCAGTGAACGGTCAACCCCCCCCAGCTCTCTACAGTTTTACCTGCCCCTAAAAACTGTCACCTGTTCCCATTCTGTCATAGTGTTTCAGCCTTTTGTCATCTTGTTCTTACCTGTCTTACCATATGTGCCTTGGCTGAGTTGCTCTTTTGGTTGATATACGCACAATCGCACCCACACACACACACACACACACACACACACACACACACACACACACACACACACACACACACACAGACACACACGTACACACGCACGATGCTTAGATAATTTCCTAAATCCACGACCAGCTGATTCTGTGATTTCTTTCACCAATGACATGCTAATTTATTCATGACTGTGTCATTACAATTGGATCCCACTGATGGGAATCCTGTGAAATGGGAGTGGATGATAGAGTTGTGTGTGTGTGTGTGTGTGTGTGTGTGTGTGTGTGTGTACTCTCTCACTGCTTCTGACTCTGTGGAACACATACATTCAGTGATGTAGTGATATGTAAGGATGTGGGTGAGCTATATCCTCCAGCAGATGATTATCATTAGGCAAATAACCGGCAAATGAAACGGCAGTCAACGTGAAATCAGGCAGCCGCGGCTGTTGGAGCGCTGGGGAGAATTTGGGCGACAAGGAAAACACAAACAAATCAAGGATTTTTGTCTCATCAAAAGTAGTTCAGAAGCTATTTATTGTAGCTGCTCCTGCATGGTATTACAAATTGAAAGCTGCACTGATGTGTTTAAGATACCCAGTGTGTGTGTGTGTGTGTGTGTGTGTGTGTGTGTGTGTGTGTGTGTGTGTGTGTGTGTGTGTGTGTGATTGTCCATGGTTTTAAACAGGCCTTGTGGTGCTTTTAATGGACAACAAAGTTTTATACGAAGAGTAATGATTGACCTGGTTGCAGCTCCGGGTGATTCATGGGGAAAAGGCAGGGGATTAGTTTTCTTAGTTGCAGTGCCACAGTCGGCCACTGGGGTGAGATCTGGGAGCTGAGATCTGTGGAGGCTGCCAGCGAGTTGAACTTTTGTGTCACTCGAACTTGGCCACGGTCACGGCTTCTGAGTTACTCCGCCTTCTCAAGCTGCCCCGGGTCGGAGTGTGGGCACAAACCTCCCCTGTGCACATTTTGTGGGATGAGATCTCATCATTAGAAGCCTGTTTTAAAAGTATTGTTTTCTGGAGTTTATGGAGATAAAACCTTAAGCTGCTTTAAAAAAAAAAAAGTTGTATCTGTTTGCAAAGTTGTTGTTCTAAAGCTGTTGTCTTCTGCCTTAAGGTCTTTGTTTTTTGGAGAGGTCATGACAGTCTTTACTTTGTACATATCTGTCATTTATGATTAATTTACTACATAGCTTTTTATTAAATTTTTCAATGAGACAATACATTGAACCTAATTTGCTGATCAATGGCAAATGTCTTTCACACAGCCTGATTTAGAAATAAATGTATGGCTTTATTGGTTTTAAAATGCAATTATCTCTACAAGGTGCAGACAAATTTGAAAGGAGGTGGAAAATATTCCCGGGTACATTTTTTGAGAAGGGCTTGGAAATTACTGAAGTGGTGCAGCAGGAGGTTCGGTACATGCTGTGGAAACAACACCAAATGGCAGAGTTTCTGGACCCCTTCAGCAAGTCTCCTGCCAGCCCTTGGGCGTCCTGTTCGGCTCTGATAGCAGTCAGCTGGAGGAGAACGAGGCAGACAACTTGGCTGATGGTGATGAAGAGACTTCACGGGGGGGGGGGGGGCAGGAAGATGATTAGACGCAGGGAGGTCCCTCATCTGCACCAGCAGTTTTGATTTTTAGCTTCATTCAGCATTGTGACATGTTGCGGTTATGAATACTGTGGCTCGCAAATAGCACTATTAAGTCATTTCAGATAATTCAGGAACAATGTGAATTCTCTTTTCAGCAAGCTGACAAAGACATATCCAACCCTTTTTTATCACAGCCTTCCATTTAATCCTGAACCGCTCAGGTGTAGAGTGAAGATAGCCGCTCTCACTTGGTGATATTTACTTTGGCCGCCTCAGCTGAAGCATTGCTACGTGTCCCGGTGTGGACATACATTTCAATGCTTTTGTGAGTGACTGATAAAGCGTGACAGTGGTGTTAAGTGAATCACATCCTCAAAGCCAAATCCCAGTCTATTAAATGCTGCTTTCTTTTTCATTTTTTGACAGGTGCAGTCTGAGATAAACCTCAACAAGTGCTGTCTTTTTTTAGAGATAAATCCAAAAGCGAAATAGGTTCCTTTACACATATTCATGAAAAGTAACTCTGGTATGTTTTCCGAAGTTCCGCTGCAGTTACTCATCTGCCAGCCAGTGTCATAGTGATGGAAGTCCAGCAGGGTCAAGGGCACAGAATTGAAAATTGCACCACAACAAAGTCGATAAATTTTCTCAAATTACTTCCGCAACTCATAAAACTGTAGTCATACCTATTCTGAATCTGCCTTGCTGAGGGCCTGACCCAAGGATCAACTCTGAGCTCTTTACCGTTTGTATAAATGATTTCTCATCTTCCTCATCTTGCCTTATTGTCTTATACCGTTTTTCTCTATGCAGATGACACAATTTTTCACTGCAGTACTGATTCTGACGCCTGGGAAAGTACAACTCTCTTTTAATGAACTTTAAGATGCTATTATTAAACTTGACTTGATACTTCATCTGCCCTTGGACTGGCGAGTGCATTGCGTAAAAGTTGGCAAACAAAGGAAGATAGCCAAAAACCATAAAACGTTTCGCTTTTCCTTGCAAAATTTTGCCCCTTCGACTTGCTGCTTGCAACGGGAAATAGAAAGTGTCCATATTTTTAATCCTTCCGTGTTGCGTGTGGCTAGCTAAAAAGGCTGAAATAAAAACTGAGGAAAAGTTTGAGTGAAAAGTCATCGACTATTTATCAATGCAGACTCATATGTAGGGTTTTTCAGTTGCATATATTTGCACATATAAGTCTGAAACACCCTATGACATAGGCAGTAGAAGGGTCAAAAGCAAAAAGAAGCCTGAGACAGACCAATGTAATGACAAGTGTTGCTGAGTGGATCGTTTTGGTGGTTTTAACCACCTTTTATTTTAATTTAGAGCTTGCTTCCTATAAGGGCTGCTGCTGCTGGAATCTCACCGTGAGGATAAACAACCATCAATTCACATTGCCATGTCAAGCAATGTTAGCACGCTGACATGCTAACATGCTAACATGCTAAACTTAAATGGGGATCACGGCTGTATATTCTTCCCCCTTGTTGGATTAATGCTACCAGCGCGTTTTTCACAGAACTAAAGCTCAAAATATCAATATGGTTCTTATATCCCTGGAACACTGACACTCTCCTCCAGCCAGTCATATACAGATATTTATAGTGTTTTAAAAATCTGTAGATGTATGGGGGAAAAAAATTCAACTTTAACATGCATAGAACCACTCACGAAGTGATGCTATTCATAAGTAGCCTAACTTATTCTGAAAATATCTGAAATACACTGAAAACCAAGCAAGAGCAGCCCAAGCATGTGAGCAGCACAAAGTTAATGTCATGTTTCAAGCATTTTGTCTAGCCAATAGCCAATAATCTATTTCTATTAAACCGAAAGACAGAGAAACTAAATATTACCAGGAAAAAACAATTAAATGAGGAGACACAACAAAGCCAGAGAACAGAGGGACAAATGTGGACGCTGAGGATGGGAATAACAAAAAGAAGCCATGGAAAGACAGAAAAAAAGAGTAATCATCCGTCTTGAGGCTGAGCACAGTGTAGCTGGACGGGTGATTTAAATCCCATTCTGCTGCGGACAGATCAATAAGGTTTTCTCCCGGTAGGTAATGAACATCTTCTTCGACCCAGTGATGCTTAAATGTCTTATCCGAGCAATGCCGAGGCACGGCTAACTCACAGGCAGGTCTTATCGCTCTGAATCTAAGGCAGGAAATGCTTTGCAACTCAGATTCCAGAGTGCTTCATCTGTCAGGCCCCTTTTCTCCCACCTTTTCTTCCGTTAATGTGTTTCACTTATGTCTTTGTCTACATTTCATATCTGTCTGGCAGGCATGAGGCTTTGAGAAGCAGCCACATGTATGTTTAATCAGTGGGATCAGTAGGTGAAGTGCTTGGGTTTTAATGAAAATCTCACACATGATGGTCACATGGCGGCGGATTGGACAGCAGTGGAGCCAGACAGACCTGAGTTGGGTATTTGTACAATTCACCATGATGTACAGTCCTGGTTGATATTATTGGCACCCCTGAATTTTAAGTACACAATTTAGAATATATTCAGAAATAAATGCAAATCAACCAATTTTGTTTAAGCAGAATATTTTAACAAAAGGTCCAAAGTTACTGAGCAGAAACAACAGAAAAACATTTTCATATAGTGAAATAAAAAATACAGACATAAAATGTACGCTTGACTCAATTATTGGCACCATTTTGATGAATTTAAATTAGTTCCTCAAACATAATAAAAATTAAATAAAGCTCATCTGTGCTTAATTTCTCATGACCCGAATGAACAAATGAATGACGGTTTTACTGCATAAAAAGGGGCTGATTGTTCCCAGAGCTGTGTGAAAGCATCAGAGATGATATTATCAAAAAACAGAACAGTTCCAAAGGCTACAAAGCGATCGCCAAAGATCCGGAAATCCCTGTTTCAACAGTTTGTAATGTTATCCTGATATTTTAACAGCCACAAAACTATTAGGACGCTTCCGGGACGTGGTTCTTAGCAGAAACTCAATGAGAGAAGTCTGTGAAGGTTGATGTGGACTGTGGAAAAAACACCATGCAAGACATCTGAAGAGCTTCAGGCTGACCTGGATCAATCTGGAGCGGTGGCTTCGGCCTGTACCAGACAACGCACACTGAACCAAGTCGGGCTCCATGGACAAACGCCAGGAGGAAACCACAATTGAAAGAGAGGCACAAAAAGGCAATACTAATGTTCTGGGATAATGTTCTCTTGGTCAGATGAAACCACATTAGAGCTCTTTGGGAATACAATGCTTTAGTTTTGTTTTTAGGCGACGAAATGAGGCCCATAAGGAAAAGAACAACCTACCTGCAGTAAAACATGGAGGAGCTTCTATCATGCTGTGGTGCTGCTTTGCTGCCTCTGGTAATGCAGGCACTGACGGTATCAAAAGAAAGATAAAATCCAAAGATTACTGAGGCATTTTGGAGTGAAAGGTGTTACCTAGTGTCAGAAAATTAGATTTGAGGTGAAGGTCTTGGGTCTTTCAGCAGGACAATGACTCACAGCCCACATCCAGCAGCACAAAAGAATGGTTGAAAAGATGAAGATTGACTTTTTTAAAAACTGGCCAGCAGTGAGTCCAGACCTCAACGCCGTTGAAAACCTTTGGAGAGAGCTGAAATCCGCCATTGAAAAAAGGACTCCTGCAAACTTAAAAGAGCTTGAACACACGCCAATGGAAAAGTGGCAGAAACCTCCCGCAGACAGGTGAAAGAAGCTTCTGGGTGGCTGCAAGAAACGTTTAGCGGCTGCACCAGTCGGTGCCAATATGGGTGGGGTTCCAGCTGTAGGCCTGTGCAGAACTCAGCTTCATAATGCTGAGCAGACAGAAGAGTACTGGTCAGTGAACTCTCGTCAGGTCGACAGAAGTTCTTAAAAGACATAATCCTGTAATGTAGTTCATCTTTTCCCAGAAAATAGACAGTTTCAGCGATAAAAACAAAAAACTACACCAGCAATGCTCAAATCTCTTTTACACACACACACACACACTCTCTCTCTGTCCTCCTCTCTCTTCTATTTATCTTCAGTTGTCTTGTCTTTTGTCTTATTGTTATTCATTTTCAGTATTCTTTTGCATATCTGGCCCCTCTAATCCAATCATCCACCACCAACCACGAACAGAAGTAGACGTGGCCAGACAGCTTCAGGCTCCTCTGAGTGTTCATCTGCCACAGCAGGTTTATGTGATGAGCAGAGGTCGCATCCACTGTCATCTACAGCTGACCGACAGTGGGCCAGACTTCATAATGTTTGTTTTACCCTGTGATGAAGCCCAGGTGAGTGGGGTTTAATATGTCGGCACTTTTTTTTAAAAAATGTGTCAAGGAAGCTGTCAGTCAAACTGATTTTCAAACTCTTGTCTTCCCTCAACATGTGGCACTGATGTACTGGGTTATAATGAGCTTAAATTGCTTCAACTCGCTAAAGTGCCCTTAAGTAACGACTGAATCTCTACAAGTGCTCTAAAGGTTACGATGACCTTCAACCCGGGTTATTAGGAGGGAGGGGAAGGAAACCAGAGGCCTTGAGAAGTCTTGAGGCATTTAGAAAGGTTATAACCTCAAATCTTTAGAAGTGCTGATTGTGAAGTGTTCAATTTAAAGTAGCGTTGTTTGATCTCAGTGATAAATACGTGGGACTGCACTGACCAGAAACGGATCATACAGGGTTGGAAACTGAAAAGCCATTACCACAGTGTACCAGCTCTCTACTCACTCTCTGGATCAATGACGTCGATTGGTGCCGTGTTAATGTTTATGCGCCAACATGTTTTTCCCCTGCGGCTGATTAGAACATCGGGCAATAGGTGGAGGTTTTTAGGAGCTAGTCAGTACAGACGTCATTACTAATGCATTCTGTCTTTCATTCACTTGTTCTTAATGTCTGTGCACAATTAAAAATGCTTACTGACTATCATTACTTACTTTGTTTCACATGACTGGCCAGCGTCATTTGTTTTAAAACCATATTCAAAGGACATTTTCACTGATAATTTAGTTTAGATTTAGATTAAAAAACAAGATTCTTGGGTTTTAATTTTCTTCCCGCCCTTGTTGCCTGGAAACAGCTCATTGTCGATCACATGTAGGGTTTGGATTAAATAGTGTTTGATCGAATCGGAACCCGCTATGAAATCCACTTACTGAATCCAAATCCCTCTGGTTAATATGGACAAATCACTGATAAATCACCTCTTGCAGTGCAAAAGCTAATGAAACCTCTCTGATCAATGACTGTAAATGACTATAGTGACAAGTCACTTCCTCCGGTGCCAAAGGTTCTGATTTGTAGCTGTTAGGTTGGTTCGTTTTTTTGGAAATATTGAAATGAGGAGTTAGAATCCTACAGTTGAACCAAAGTGGAAGTCAGTGCTAAAGCCCGTTGCCACCAGCATTTAAAATGGTGAAATCTTGTGGTGATTTCGCTTATGTATTAATTTCACTGTGAACTTTCTCAGTGGATTTGTTCGGGGGACAAAGTGAATCCACACAAATCTCTTTCGTCGAGATCAGCTTCAGAGAACTTTCACAAGTGAGTCCAAAGCAGAAGTTACTCTGTTAACAGCAGGAGAAATGGCCTGTAGCCAGCTGTGAGACAGGAGTCCAAATATGTCAAATATGTCTCCTAATACACTGTGTGAACCATTGTGAGCAGTTAGCCTTCGTACTTCCATCAATTAGCCCTTGAAGTAGCCACTGCATCGCCAAGGTTCTAGCGCAGCCTCTTTTGGAAAGGACATATGCGCTTCATGTCATGCAGCAGCGGTGGGCAGCTAGTGCAAATCTATTGCAGGTAACACTTTAATTAACAAGCTTGTTATAACTCCCAACAAACACGACCTCGTAACAACAAATGTAATGCTACGATGATACAAACAGGTAGCAGTCAAATAAACATGGCGGCTGATTTAAAAACAGCTACATTTGTAAGGCGACAGTAACGACAGCATTTCCATTTCATCGATGACCCGTCGATGACATTTTAAGTCTAGTAGTGCGACACAAAGCGCACACACCCTTTTAGCGCTCATGAGCTCATGTGAAAGAAATGATCTGCCCTCAGACAGAACCCTAAAACAACAAGTTTTATAAATCTGTTAGAGAAAATGAATAAATTTATCAAAATTAAAATAGCGTTTAGACAATAATGACATTTAGAGCTGCATCTCCACCAAGCCCGTAAAACTACCTTGGCTCCTGCTTGTTGGATGCAGAGAAACCCAGGCCTGCAGTTGAACCTACTTGCTGGCCCGTTGTTTATTTACGGTGGTGGCTGCCCATGCTATTTACAGAACTGAATCACTATTGTTATGGCATATCCCACATGCAGTATTTTAATTAAACGACGTACCTTAAACTACTTGTCATTTCTCAGAAAGAGCTCCTCCGTCTAACCTAAATCTGACAGCTTTAAAAATACCTTGGTGTCTACAGAAGCTCCATTAGCATAACTGCTTGTTTTGTCCGGCCTCCTGTGGAAGACACAAACACACCGCTGATTCACCGATTGCCCAGAGCCCTGAGAATCGTGCGAAGCTGTCGAGCCTGTCAGGTCAGGTTCACGTGGACTTCAGGACGTTTGTTTTACCTGCCTGCACGAACGGCTGTGTGGGGTTTGAGACACCAGGACAACTGTCATTCGCAGAACCAGTAAATGAAACTGAAGTTTTTTTTTTTTGTCCAACACCAAATCTAAACCCTTAAACTACAGGCCTTACTGCGAACAGTTTCCATTTAGTGGAGAGCAGCTCCAAACCCCCCCTTCCCTCTGCAGCACTGTCATGTCTCATCCACCATCACAGCGCGAGCTGGGCTACATCCAGTGCCACATGCATTACAAGGCTGATGTTCCTTAACAAAACCCTCTCAGGAAGAATTTATTCTTCACTTAGCGCCTTTTTCCATTCTCATTCAGTCCTGTCAGTATATGAACTCATCTATTCTCTTTTTATCAGCAAAATACAAATGCATGCTCCGAATGGTTACTCTCTTTCTCATACACACACACACACACACACACACACACACACACACACACACACACACACACAGGTACAGAAATACACCTCTGGAGTGACGTCAGTCAGTCAACAAATCCACGTACTTTCCACACTTGGACCGGACTCTGCCCGACTGCGTCATGACACTTCATTACTTCACTGGTGGATTCTGGTTGTCGTAGTGTGCTGTTTTGCCCTTTAGCTGTGGTTGTTATAAAGTTTTTATCCCAGAAGTCGAAGAGATAATTTTAAGTTTTTGTGTCTCGGAGCACGCTTCGGATTGAATCCTTAATGCAGTTAACGATCCTGACAAATTCTATATAGATTTTTACTTTGAAAGCTAGATGTCATTCAATGTTTGTTTGTCTAAATTTGTGTTGCCTTTAGATGCTTGTCCAAGCTTGTTCGTAAGTTGTGAACATGCTAACTCTATAATGGTCAAACATGGCCCCCAGCCTCACAACGAGCTCTGTGGTTGTTCCCATTTAGAGCCTCCGTGGGTAGAATCAATAAATCCAAACACTTGTTTCCTTCCTGGATGCTTCTTAATGATGACTACATGAAAACTCCTGGGAAAAACTCCGTCTGGATCTGCGGACAATGTAACAGCGTTTCGACTGAATGGACTGAACCTGCATCAGCGCCTACGCACCGCTAACATCTGGTATCCACGCTCGTCTCAGTTTGACTGTGTCGAATAAATTACTTGTAAAAATGGGCTATTCTGTCAGGCGTCCTCACTCTGGCCCGATGTAGCTTGTTAGCATGGCAAAATAATGTTGGAGCAACAAGTGCAGAGTATAGCTGCAGAGTGATGAAAGTGATAAAAGGTGCAAAAATGTATGTAAAAGAATTACATGCTTAAGTGGTTTGTGTAGGGCTTGACAACTGGTGAATTGTGACCCAGGCCAGAACACAATGCACAGCTGAAACTAACATGTAGACTGCAAAGGTTTTCACCGGGAGACGCTGTGATGTGCACTTAAATATTCATCACCTGTTTGGTGTTTTTGGTGTTTTTGGTCACTTTGGGTCAGAAACAGCTGTGAACACAACACCGACATTGCCAATACACACAGAGCGACGCAACCACCGCGCTCCTTTTAGCCCCGGTTTCCGGTCTCTACCGAGTCCCGTGCTGTCAAAGGTTGAAACTGGTAGTTGTCCTTTAATGAGGGCACATTACAATATGCATCGATGTGGTGGCAACGCGTTCAGAAAAGTAACTTTTGTTTGCATGAGAAGGCATCGGAAACACAGTTAAACGAAAGCATTGACAGGGAAAACTTCAATCGGGAGCGTTACTAAATGCAGGATTACACCTGTACACACATTATGATTCAACACAGTGCAGGTTAATCTCTTTAATCCGTTGTCATTCACTTTCTCTTGTCTGATATTTGATTTTTTTCACTCTTTTTAAAAAAAACCCCTTTTTATTCCTCCTTAACGCTGCAAAGTTTTTGTCAGGGACGTCTTCTTTAGAGAACTTTGCCGATATTACCCGTGATTCGCTTTGACGTCCTTTCTCCTGGACCATAGCAGTAAAAGATAAAATTCAAACACGCGCACAGGACACCTAATTTCCCTCACGTGCATTTTCCCTGGGAAGAGAACAGAACTTCTGAGCCTTTGATCCCTGCTAATTAAAGTCTTTAATGTGTTAATTGCATGCCGGTCCTCTTGGCCCTGGGCCCAGAACTGTATCCTGGTCGTCCCTTGTACTAACAGACCAGGAATAGTGACGTAAAGCAAAGCAAAGTTTACCTCAATCCACCGATGACTAGAGCATCTCTGTTTCCATGTTTGGCTCAGATTGGATGAATAGTTAACGAGGGCTCATTTTCTTAATCTTATTTGTCCAGAGAATATTGGCTCCTGTTTCACTGTACAAAGAGCTTCTCATTTATTAGACTGCTCAGCCTCTGGAGGTGTGATGGGCCTGTATAAACCAATCAGTGGTGAGACCATTGTAAAATCACGAATGCTACATTATCCCCTGATTCATCCCCTCTTGTTTTAAAATGTGGAAACTACGGCCGGAGGACATTATGGGTTTTTATACTTACACAGTTTTCAGCGTCAGCAGCGACAACATTCAAACTGTTTGTGGCCGAACGGTGTCTCATGTGATCTTTAGTTTAACTACTGCGTTTGCTGGACCCTCTGTATAGTTGGTTTCCTGCGTTTCCCAAAATGCAACCTCACGTTAGAAATTCAGCTGTGTGTTAAAGGAATAAGGCTTTTGTTGTTCAAAATGTTTCTCACTGTCAACACATCCCATAAGAAGACCAAAACCAACGACATGTTGGCCAGTCTCTTGATACCCTCTGACTTCCCTCCCCTGTCTGTGGCTCTCGGCTCCAGGCCTGTCGGTTTCTAGTGAAGACGTAAATCTTTAAAAACAGCTCTCAAATATATAATTTCGCTATTAAAGAAAAGCCTCGGTAACGTCCTAAAACAGCTGCTCGCTGTCGCTTCAGCGTCTTTGACTAACAATTTGCTGTTTCCCATTTCCGATCACTGGAACTCCTCCGCCCACCTGCACACCTGTTCCTCATCTCTCCTGTATGTCACGTCTACCAGCCCTTTAGCCCCGGTCGGCCGCCACATCGTTTGCTCAGGTCTCAGTGGGTTTCCCTCTGTGCTGTTCATGCTGTTACCTTGCCTGCTACCTGTATTTAGTTACCTGTTGTCCTTTACCTGCCTGCCTGTCCGGCCGCCTGCCTGTGAGCTCCTCATCAGTAATTCTATTAAGGTAACAGGACTCTGCCTCAGCCTCGGGTTTTCCCCGTCTGCGCTCCAACCACCATCCGGGACAATAGCAGGCTTTGAATCACACACAATACGTGTTTGTAGGATCGTTTTCATGAGGCTGATCTGCCGTTTTATTTCACAACATTACCCTGCCAGACACGTTCTTGTTGATAGATTCCTGTTTGGGCGAGTTTCTCTCTAATCAGTATCCAGTTACATTCTTCAGTTGATGAAGAATGTGCTGTAGCAGCCGCTAGGAGCAGTTGATGCACTTTTTTTCTAAACATTAAATAAATATGTGGATTGAAGAGTTGCTTTCTAAGTCGACTGAAACAACCTGCGCAGCTACGTCCTCATTCGCACTTCTGATCGTTTTCGTGGCCATTGTCCTGTCGCCGACTGCACGACTTTTCATGAATGTAGCTGGGTAGCTAGCCATGTAGGAAGATGATGTCCCCATCCTTCATTCCACTTACCGCGCTACAATTGGTCAACTGCTGTTCCATTTGTTGGCGGGGATTCGGAGGTCTGGAACCAGCTGGAGTGTTTATATTTTCAGCTCTATGTGTCAGTCCGAGTCCGCAGTTGCTTTCCTGTACTTCACCGTCACATTTGCGACAGTTACATTCAGTCACACCAAGGAGCTGCCCGGTTTACCCAGCTGGGGTAACCGGGGATAATGGGAGTGTTTGGCCCAAAGGTACAGGGACAGTAGTTAGTGAGGAAGAGAGAGGTTTTCTGTGTGTGTGTGTGTGTGTGTGTGTGTGTGTGTGTGTGTGTGTGTGTGTGTGTGTGTGTGTGTCTCGAGCGGCCTCACCCAGATATTCTCAGTCAGGTATTAAAACCGTATCAGTCTCACCTGTGGTGCTGTACATGACCCCAGGGGTCATACGAGAGGATCTTCATTATAAACTCTGTTGTTAATGCTGTGGGTGAATGGTGTGTACTGCCCAGCCTATCGCACCTTATAACTTGATCACTTTCAAGCTGGATCTTTGATTATTTGTAAGTTAGCCGGTGACATGTTTTGTGCTCTTCATTCAGTGTTTCAATTTGTTTTCAACACTTTCCAGTCCGACGTATAACAACACTGAACACTGCACCTGTTCTGTCAATGTGAAACCAAACCAGTGAGCCAAGTACACGGATACTTTTGGAGGCATAGTTGGACGTTTTGGGATATATGCTTATTAGACAGTTAGCATAGCTGTCCGACAGCGACAAAATCCGCCTCCCAGTACGACTCTAAGTCTCACTATTAACACGTTATATCCCGCTTGTTTAATCTGTACAACAACTGAAGCACAAAAACGACTACTCCTTAGCCAAAGTTACTGCACTAGGCTAGCTGTTTCCCCCTGGTTCCAGTCTTTATGCTAAGCTAGGCTAACCGGCCGTATCTTCATATTTAACCGACATCAAAGTGGCATTATCCCATCTAATTCACCACCAGAAAGCAAATACACACATTTCCCAAAATGCTGAACTATCGTTTTATGCTTAGACATGAATAGGTTCGGACATAAATACGCTGCTCGGTTAAAGGAATAGTCCGACATTTTAGGAGCTACTGAAAGACACTGTCTGCATTAGAGTCCAGTCAAGAATATTTTTAACATCTTTATTGTGTTGTGTTGCACATTTATATTCAAATAACAATAATATTTGATGCATTACAAATCGATCATCAAAAACAAAATGTTTTTCATCCTAGAGACTCCCAGCAAAGCCAGAAACATAGACTAAAAGAAATGCAGTAAGAATATGACCTGAAATGCTCCTTTTAAACACAACTGTGGAACAACTGTTACCTCCCAGCACGAACAGCTCTCTGCATTAAAGCACATTATTAGAGAGTGTATGGGAGTGCGAAGGGGTGCACTGGGGGGGGGCGGACAGGAAAGCTACGAGAGGTTAGTAGATAAGATGGGCAGGGATGGAAGAGGGGGATGCAAGGAGAGACAAACAGACAAGAGCTGGAGGGGGCAGGAGGGAGTCAGAACAAAGAGGCGGTTAAGAGAGACGCTTCTAGAAAATAGATGAGACGAGCAAGAGTGCTTGAGAAAAGGAAAGAAAGTGGGAAAAAGAATCGAGAGTGCACGTCTGCAGCCATTCCAGCTGATATTGATGCAATATTTGAGAGTTAAAAACAATACAATACTAACACTGTAAGCTGGAGACACTGTTTCTTAATTACCTGGAACATACCTGTGTTACTAAAGCCATCAGTATGCTTTAAACTTCATCTTCAACCCCTACGCCCCACAGCTTCCTAATTTTTGCAGCTTTCCACAACCAAAGATACTGTTTGATAATCATTTAAAATTCTTCACACAATTACCTCTTTCACTTTCCATGTGAAAAACTGAGGGCAACACTATGAATGTCTTCCAGGGGAGACAGGTGTCGCCTATTATTCCCATTCTTATGAATCATTGCGTCTCACCTCTCTCTTTGATAGCAGGCCCCCTAGCAGTTGCTTTCAGGTGCAATCAGATCCACCGTACCCTGGCCTTTATGAGCCGACATAAAAGCTATAAATAGCTGAAATATCCCTGCAGATGCAGACTGTCAAATCGAGATCTGATGGACAGTGTCTCAGCGTTCATTTTCAAAGCCTCTTCGGGCTGTCGTCCGGAGAGCTACTGGCGTGAGCCTACGTTAGCATTTTAACATGCTTGTATTGTCACTTGAGCTTGTCCTCGGTTGTCTGAGGATTACAGAAATTCAGTCTTTACTGGACTGGACTGAAGCGTTGGTCAAGCGGGAGTTTCGACCTCTTGGCGTGTTAGTTGCAACACAAGGGGATCACCAAAGTTGTGACAATTCATTCCCTGGCGACCATGAATGCCTACCAGTTTTCACGGCAATCCATCCGACACCTGTTGAGATACTGGGCAGGTTGGACAGACCGACCGACAGAAGAAGCTTCAGTAAAGCGTGATAACACGCAGGAAAAAGACGAGCAAGAAAGATCGCAGAGAATGACAAAGCAGAGCCAGAGAGGTGAAACGGGGAAGAAGAGATTTCAGATTTCAGAGCCAGCATAGTGTTTTCTCATTATGTTTGTCATGGCCACAGTAAAACAGATTGGTCTGACTGGATGCAGGAAAAAAAAACATTATCAAAGAGTGAATTATCATTTTTAGCAGAATAAGTACAGAGCTAATTTTATGCTTAGATGATCAAATTAAATAGTGCTGTTACTGCCTGTCCCATTTTAATAACATGCACGCACAGCAGTCTCCATCCAAAATATCTCCCAGTTAGACGCTCAAAGTGTAATCGTTGCTCTAATGAATAGAAGACAAGTCCTCGGAGTGTGAAGCAGTGCCGAAACCATCGGAGTGACCAAGAAGTCGGTCGCAGGTTTAATCCCTGTGGTGAATCATGTGTCTGAGCCGATCACGGAACCCCTGGCCTCGCTTTTAATGAGCCTGTCTCCGTAATGTCTTCCTTCCTTATGCAACTTTCCCCCAGTTAATGACATGTCTGAAGTTTTGAGGGACCAACAGCTGTCCAGCCTTCCATCACTCTCTCCTATAGGCGTGTGCCACCAACAGGGGCATTCAGACATCAACTTAATTCCTGTAATTTCCACTCACATCTGATTGTCTATTTGGAGACTGAAAGCCCAGGGTGGCAACTAGTATTTAGGCTGCCCCGAAATGTTTCCCGTCTCAACCTTTTAATGTGGCTTAAAAAAGAACTGATTTCTATCAAAGTACGCGAAAAATGCTGCAGTCTGAGAGTTGCTGTACATGTGTGCTCGGACAGGAACATTTACTACATGAGTCTTCAAGCGTTTTCTAACACAGAGTAGTGAAGCATGCCTGGCACTGAAAAACACATCGAACATTTTAAATAGGAAAAAAACAACATCATAATGTAATCAAAAGTACGTCACATCATCATCTTTTCCCATAAGTGGTTGTTTTGAATATTCAGCACGTCGATCTGTGCGCACATACGCCATCAACTGTCATGCAAAGCAGCAACACAAAGTATTGACACAAGTATTGACATGGCTCTGTTAGTCTGTACATCCACCAGGAACCTCTCTTTATGACACTGGATTCTTTAGTGACTCAGTTTTAAAAGGAACTGTTGCGCATTCACGGAGTTTTGAGGGGTTTTCGGCACTGGCGCCACCAGATGCCAGGGCAGTGGTAGCCATCTTGTGCCATGGAGAGCTAAGAGAAGTCGGATTATCCCAACACGTGACCTACGGATGATTTCGCTTCGGTTGAAAGCAAATGTAGTTGACAGGATTATGGAATGTGTCAAGAAATTAGCGTCACCCCAGAACAATGTGCATCATCACGGATGCACGAGGAATTATTCGCATGTGATCAGAGGGTTTTGTGTGATTGACAGCTAGAGCTGTATGGAAAGGGTGCATAGCATAGCATGGTCTGTGGCTCCTTCTTTTCAGGAGACTTAATAAAACATATTTAAGAAATTATTAGAAAGTCATGGACCCATAAAGTAGTGTTACCTTCATTTGCTGTGGGTTCTGTTTGCTGTTGAGATAATGTCAACACTTTAGTCCGTTTCACATGAAAAGCCCTCCAGAGGCTCAGGACACATCTGAAGGGTTCTGTGATTAAAGATTTGCAGGAAATGTTGAGATTCAATAACACCTACTCAATATTATGGAAGAATGACAAAGTAATGAATGAATTTGTGAGTATGAATGGCAATCCTGTTAAAAGTAAAAACTCGGAGAAGCCATGTTAAATTTAACGTTTGAGCCAGTTTAG
The DNA here is from genome assembly GCF_016859285.1 of Xiphias gladius. Taxonomy (NCBI): domain Eukaryota; kingdom Metazoa; phylum Chordata; class Actinopteri; order Istiophoriformes; family Xiphiidae; genus Xiphias; species Xiphias gladius. The sequence goes on along the minus strand of NC_053403.1, from coordinate 1,472,974 downwards.
TAGAGGCACCATTCATTTTGTTTCTTTTGGCCAGCATTTACTTGAGACCAAACTCATTTCAGCCATTTGTATCTGTGATCTCTTTCTTCTGGTCACTACCCAAAGTTCATTATCACAGGTGAGGGCTGGAATATAGAGCGCCTCGCAAATTGAGAGCTTCGACTTCAGGCTCAGCTCCTTTTTCAGCATGACAATCCTTTTCGAGGCTGCCTGTTAAACTAAAGTTCTTACCCTCTCTCGTGAACAAGATCTCATGATGCTTGAACATCTTCACTTGGGGCAGTGACTAAGTCCTAACCCAGACTGAGCTGGGAACCATGGCCTCAGACTTAGAGGTGCTCTCGGCTACAAACTGTTCCAGTGTGTGCTGGAGGTCACAGTCTTAAGCCAACAGAACCTCAGTGTCTGCAAAAAGCAAAGATGCCGCCCTGAGGCAACCACGTCGACACTCTCCTTATCTCAGCTTAAGATTATGTCCATGAACATCACAAACGAAATTGCTGACTGGGCACAACCCTGGCAGGGCCCAGCGCCTGCTGAGAACATAACTGACTCAACTCTTGCACCAGTTTTTCGAGGACCAGGATCATATCCCTTTTATAGGTCCACTAAACAACTGTAAACTGCACTGGAAATCTCATCCACTGTAGGGTGCAGTTCAGAGCATGGGTAAGACAGAATGGGTACCTGGTGGATACAAAAAGTAACAGAGCCACAAAACAAACATTTACCAAAGAGGTTTTCCTCCACCCAAGGAGATATTTTGGTTTACAAGGCTTCGGGTAGCGTTTAACTGCTATAACTGCATTCAGTTAAGATCGTAATCATAGCAGAAGTTCAGAGAAAGAGAGAGAGAGAGAGAGAGAGACCATCCTGTAATTAGAGAGTCAAACCGTCAGTCCTCAAGTGGAGCCAAGAATTCATCAAATCCTCGCCCATGTCTCTGGGGATGTTGCTCTGTATCTGATCCTCCTTATCATGAGGCAGCAGACAAGAAGGCAGGCAAAGTCCCGCCTCTCAGTGGATCAATAGAGTGTCACCAAATACTGTAGATGAAAATGGCTTTTTAAATCAATCGATGATGAACATTCCAGCAACTTAGCACAGAGGAACAAGCTTTCACAGCAGACATGCTAAGACCGTCTGTCCTCTCCCGTCTTGGACTTGTGGTTTGTTAGACCTTCCCTTGCAAGTTTTACGTCTCCCAACATATGAAGTAAGATGTCTACATTTATCAAACATATGTTGGTAAATCTGGAGAGTTGTGGCTGTAGAAAAGTAAAGTAATTTTCAGTTTGATAAGGTTTTAGCTTCCCTTTGACTTCTGACCTTGTATTTCCAAGAGGCACTTCTTGTTTCGTTGCCAAGTTGAGGATGCAGATGATGAAGTGTCAGGAGCAACTGGTACAATCATTCACCTGGTACAAGGCCTGTAGAGTTTCCTCTACCCATCCACACAGACTACACTTTGCACCAAAATACCTCTCCTGGTCTTGTAGCTGCGGGAGTCCTATGTTCACAGAGCTCCTGGGATGAGATGAAGCTGTAAATCACTGACTCCCAGCCTCCCTGCCTCACAGAGCCACTTCTTGTCTGTTGGAGTTGCCATTGGCTGCTGGAGCGATGATGGCGGCGGTGGGCATGGTCTTCTTGATGGAGGTGAGGCGGATGTGGGAGGTGCTGTGCAGGTAGCTGGCCTGGCGCTCGGGGCGTGGACCTCTACCACATCGCAGCTGACTGTGGAGGAAGAAGAAAGAGTAAACTGCATGAACGAGGCGTCTGCAAAGCCTTGAGACGTCTGAAAGTACTCAGTGACCATTGCTTTAAAAATCCTCATGACAGATCTTAGAGGTTTGATTTTTACTCACAACAGAACAACTAATGTACTTCTTGAATTACAAATCATTTTACTGACTTACAGTGTAGCGTTTTATTTATGTAGAGTTTTTGCATATTTGTTGTCTTACATGTGAGTTAAAGCATAACAGATTCAAACAAAAGGGGGGAAAAGAACCTGATCCGTTCCCATTCCAGTTTCCATTTAATATTTACTGATTTTTTTTTATGTCTATTTCCGTAAACTGATATTTTAGACTTTTTAATTTGTGTTCAATAATTAATTTCTAAGAAATATGGCTTTCAGAAATTGCCCCTAAAATACTGTGAAATAACTAAAGCAAAGTAGCACAGATAGGACCTCAGCAGAAAAATGAATGGTATTAAACAGAAGGGAGCGTGGAAAATAATTTAGATTAGATAGGACCGAAGAACAACACTGGACGCGTTTCCTCTCTCCTTTCCCTTGCAGCTGTCTGAGCTTATTAGTTAGGCCTGATTGCTGATGTCTTTACCCTAATATCAATACCCGCACAATAATTTCGAACCCCTGTGTTACGTAGTCTGCTTACTAAAAGTTAATACAGACCTTCCAAACAGTCAGAGTCAAGACTCCTCCGTGGACATGGTGTAATGCAATGTAATGACAAATTGGAGGCGGCTACTGAAAAGAATGGAAATAAAAATCAGATTGAAGCGCTTGGCCGGTGGCTCGTTGAAAAAGAGGCATAAGCCGCATTGACCAAGGAGCTGAGCCGCGAGCACATGAGCAGCCTCCGAGCACGGGTGACCACGCTCGTAGCGGTGCCCACGCTCGACTGCCCTTTTGAGTTTTCTTATAAACAGAGTAATGATCGCATCCAGTGATTCACACCAAAAGGCACTGCGTGAACCACCATTTCTTTCCACGTAAAACATTTACAAAGCTGGTTTTTTTTGTTTTGTCTTTTTTAATATTTCGAAAGCTGAATTTTTAGCATCTGCAGTATGTTTCCATCAGCCAGCAGTCTTCTCCTTCTCTGAATCTCGCCCACACATACACACTATGTTTCTCGGTTTGAAGCAATGCACGTTCATGACACACATGCCCACGCATTCTAATGTGCCGAATATACCAATAAAATAGGGCCCCACACCTGAACTCATTGCTCCACAGCGCTACCTGACTGGCACAGCATGTGGTGATGCAGGTAACTAAGGAGACAGCGACAATTTAAAAGGCTCACAATGTTCAGCTTAGGAGTTATTTTGAACACCTGAGAAACTTCTGCTTGAGTTTTTAATCCTGTGTCCCCGTTGTGACTGTAACCTCAGTGTTTTCCAGTCTGCTCTCCTTCACTGTGGTGTTGAAGCTGTATTTGCTGTGTCAAGACATCGCTAATGCAGGGCGAACGTGTCCTGTTGCTGTTTTTTGTGCTCTGGTGACGGCTGCTCGCAGTATGACACTGCACAGGTGTCCAGTCTGTATAGAGAGTAAAGCCCAGACCATCTGTGGATTAATTGATCGACAGAAAATTACTCATCAATTATTTTGATTACTGATTCGTTGCTTCAGTCTTTTTCTTAAGCAAAAATACCAAACAAGTCACCAGTTCTAGCCTCGAAAATCGAAAATTGACTTCTATGATAGAAAACTAAATACATTTTGGTTTTGAATTGGTGAACAGACAAAGATATCAGCTTGGGTTCTGGACATTTTGATGGACATTTTTTCACTATTTTCTGACACTTCAATATTAAACGATGAATAGTTGATGAATTGAGAAATCTGCAGATTATAGCATAATGGAAATGGTTATTAGTTGATGGAAAGTCAGCCGTACAGCAGCTACAGTATAGAGGATGATAAGTAAACAAAAAGACTCAAGTCAAATTGAAGCAAGATCTAGCAGATTATGTCTTTTTCCGAAGACATAATCCTGAAAAACAGGGAAATATATATTGTTAACTAGCTCACTTGGTAGAAAAAGTCTTGAGATCTCTGTACTTTCTGGAAATCCTCACACTTGGACCAATAACACAGTTGAAACTTCCCTTCAAGTCATAAAAAATAAATCTGAAGGCAGGTGAATTATCGCGTGCGCCTCACGCAGCCTCATTATAATTGCTTCCCAGAGGCTTCCCATTTTATTTTTCCGACATTTTCTCTGTTGCTTTTGGGGGTGACTGTCTCCGGGTTACCGTTTCTCACTTTGACAGTCACAGTCACAGAGAAGATTGTGCCAGAGTTGGCGTGATGAATGGTGAAGCGGGTTTCCATCCCGCCCGCTCGAATGGAGATTTACAAAATGAGGAGACCGTGATTACCACATTTTGCGGCGTCCATTCACAGTGAGAAATTAAGCACTTGACAACTGGTTGTTTCCTGAATCTGTTTCTGAGTGCTCGGAGTTCTACAAATGTTCAGCCTTTGGGAAAGTTCTGATTAGTCTACAACTGCGATTTAGCATGGTCTGTACACAGAGTAAAAAAAAACCACAGCAACGCCGTTGAGCCAATACTGAGCCAGCAGCCCGTCAGAGCAGAAGCCAAGTCTCGGCTGTCTGCAGGCATTTCAATTTGTGTCCTCCCATCGTCTACATGTCTTATTTATTTGCATTATATAGAGCCGATCGATACGGACATGAAGAATTGTTCAAGCGTCCACTCCCTGCATGTTTTCCATCATTTTTAAGGGCAGTTAACCTGAGCCATAACACAATGTTCTCTTTTCTGTCTCGCTTTACTCTCTGTCAAACTGCAATGCTGAAATGTGGAATTACAACATTTTGTTGCTCAGCAGCTCTAACACTCAAACAATATTTTGAAAATTTGGGATCATATACTCTATGTATGCAATGATTCAGTCATTGCATGCTCTTTATATATTCCTATACCTCTGAAGCTGGGTGACTTATGTGGAGCGTGGAGTTAGTCCAGGCAGAGCCCTGATGTAGTGCTTGAATTACAGTCGCTGATTGGCGTCCGCTGTCTGGCTACCGGCTGACTAGCGCTGTCCAATGATATAAAACATTGAAACGTGAACACATGATGAAAACGATCCATCTTGATACCTGCCGTCTTGATTGGAGTTTTTTTTTTTTTTTAAAGAACCGTGACAAAGACACACACTAAGTGGAACATTTCACAGGTCCAAAAATTAACTTGTCAGAGCTCTGAAAGACAAAGTAAAAGTGACTGTTTCTAAATTTCCTCAAGCCTAGTTTGGCATTACTGCACTGCAATCTCTTGCTACCTAGCCAACATATACACCAATGTGACACATCTGCAATAAGCAAATATCAGCTGGTATATCAACCCGGCCAGTTTACCAGCCTAGTTAAAGGTTAGACTGATGGATGGCAGGATCCAGGAACTCTAATTTGAGCCGAACGGTAACATTCGCTCGCCCCTGTACCCCGCATGAATGTGGAACCTTTGGTTGTGTCTGAAACCTGTCATCACGGATAACACCACCTCCCAGACATGTTATCTGCAGACCTGTTGAAGTGCCTGCGGAAGCTCTCGCTGAGCATGTAGAGGGCAAAGGGGTTGACGCAGGAGGAGGAGAAGCTGAGGACTCTGGCCAGCAGGGTGATGACAAGGTGGGCCAGTGACAGATCCATCTCGTGGTAGTGGAAGGAGCGGTACATGTAGAGCACATGGTTGGGGAACCAGCAGAGGGCGAACAGACCCACAAACACCAGCACGATCTTGGCCAGGCGCTTCCTCGTCTCCATCTGGAGGGGGGCAGATAAAAAGAAACAATGAGAGAGCATCAGCTGGGTGGTGTAGAGGGGGTGGAGGGAGCAGAGGTATAGAAAGATGTTCTGCAGCTCAATCATGTCAACGCAGCACTAACTATTGTTCAAGGGTTTAACAAATGGTTTGAATCCGCTGATTACCGTCATTTTGTGCAGGTATTTGATATTGTTAAATATACTGTCTGCCAAAAATTGGCAGAGTGATTCCATGTTTTATATCCCATATTCAGATCATTCAGACGGGGGGGGGACTCTAAAATAACAATTCAGCGGGAAGCGGATGCCGAATGACGCACGTGACAAATTATGGGCGAAAAAAACGGTGGGCGACGCTGACTGGTCAATAAAAAGTTCGGTATTGCTCCAACAAGTGGGTCTAAAGGACTCGGTTATTGTCCTTTCTCAAGTGTTGCCATGTTAGGACTTTTTATTCAATTTAGGTTGATTTTTCCATCCAGTTTGGCAAAAACTGAAATAATGGAGGTTGAAAGCCATGAAATGCTAAATTGCCAAGGTACAAATGGCTTCAGATGATTTCGCTGCAGCTTAAAAATCCAGGCTAGAAATGCTTAAAAGCAAAACTGGTAAAAAGCAGTTATTTCGCACCCACATTCACTTAAAATGTAATCATGCTAGACAGGACTGAAAGTTTAACTCCCACTGGGACCTGCATGCTAAAAGCTGCCTCCAAACGTCCAACAGGATGATGAAATTGACGGAAACAGAGGAAGAGATGGACGGCGAGGGAGAATGGATTTGGAACCATGTTTAAACACCAAATGCATTACGTGCACGGTAGCGTACAAGGAGTTTGACCTTGTCAGGCCAATGCTGAAAAATTATCAGTGACATGTGAAAAAGGTCAGTCACGTCAGCCACATGCACTTTACGCGAACCGTCTCCGCACGAAGGCATTCGGCTCACAACAAACAGGCATAAAAATGTCAACAGCGTTTTTCAGAGTGCCTCTCCGTGTACTGCAGATAGCAAACACATCAGACCTCCTGACCTTCTGGTGAACACACTCCCGGAGTTTTCAGAGTCGCTGCTCAACGGGAAGAGCAGCAGACAAACGGCGCTCTTCCGCTGTGCTCCGTTCTTGTTCACCATAGTTTATGTGTGTAAATTAAACCCCGAGGAGCTCATTGGACCATCTCACCCGGAACATAAAAACCAGCTCTACGGCACGTGTACTGTTGACACACCAGGCAACATAGATATTTATTTCCCTCTGGTGCAGGGAGGCTTTCTTCCTCCCCTCGCCTGCATCTGTTTGATATGTTGATATGTTGGGGGATCACTGTGAACCAGACTGCACCACAGGAACTCCCTGTTACTCTACAAAATAAAACAAATCTTCAAACACGAGGCATATTTACACGCTCATCACAAACACAAGCTCGATGTGATGAAGGCCAAAATAAAACTTTCACAGACCTCGAATACGGCGACTGATTACATGATTATTAAATTTGAATATACGCACTGATAGATCAGAGCCTTAGATTTTGCAGAATGTCAATATGAATACACGTGTTGAGGCTCGAGGATGTTGCTGTATTGTTAACGCCAGCTGCGTTTCCATCCACCTGTTTGTGTCAGAAGATTCGATTTGCACATCAAAAGCCAAAAATGTAAATGCCAAAAATATGAAAGAAAATCTCCCTTCTCTGTGACTTAAATGATGGTGATTGAGATGGTTTCATCATCAGGTCTGTGAGGAGCCGTGAGGAGGCCGGAACCTTCCTCACATCAACACATGAAACAGACAGAAATGTCGGATTTCCATCACGTTCTCCACACGGTTCTTTCCATCGTCTGAGCTTTGAGCTCTTCTAACGACCTCGTCTCGCCGCGTCCTCTTCTTCTGTGGTGGTTTAATGGCAGCGGCTGGAGAATCAGCTCCGCCGGCCGTTTATCTCCAACAAATTAACTCATGTTCACGCAACAGCAGCGGAGGGAAACTCGCCTTAATTTGCATTTTCTTTTCGTTAAATTCGTGCCACATTCGGACGGAAACCCGTGGAAAGATGATACGCAGACCGATCACGTTCACACTGGACGATTCCACACCCCAAGATTTACATCCAGTACCAACGTTCAGCGCCAGTACGGGTAATGGAGTGCGTGGGCGTGTAGCACGTCAGCACGTCATGCGGCAGAAAACCCAGTTCCCCCCCCTTCACAGACCTACAATTAACGTTTTCCTTTTTTATCAGCAATAACCACGTGTAGCTAGAGAGAGGCAAGAATTTGAATAACGATGGCGTTGGATGAGAAATAAAAACGTTTTCTTTTTTTGCAGAATCATCGTCTGACTGACGTCGCATGCCCCGATGTTCACGTCCTGAAAGCAGTTGATATTTTGTGCTCTAACTTTCTTGCTGTGAGTTCGAAGAGAAGATCGATACCAATGTCAAGCGTGGATGGTAAACACGAAGCTGTAGTCAGCAGACAGTTAGCTTAGCATGAAGAAAACAGGGAGAGACAGCTAGCATCCACCTACCGGCACCTGTAAAGCTCATTGATCAACACCTCATGTTTTGTTTGTGAGTCCATACAAAAACCAAAGTATAAAAACAGAAAAAAAACTAGCATTTAGTTGTTTATTTCTTTTCTTCTTTTTTTTGGATGGATAATTTGTTGGCCGGGACATGAGAGAATAGTGTTGGAAATGTTGAATTTCTGGCAACACACACAAAAAAAATCCAAAGAAACACAGGATACAAACAGTTACCATCAATCCCAAGAAGAAGTTTGACCCTCGACCCTGTGACGTCGCCGAAACGCTCACCTGATAGAATCCCATCCGAAAGCAATTTGCACACAATCAGAGGATTGTGAGACTGAAACTGAATCTATAGGGACCGAATTTCTAGAAACCTGAGCTTGACTGACTCGCCTCTTCAAGACGAGAAACAGTAAATTAAAAAAAACATAGAAAAAAACGAACCAGCAGCAGAATCTGCTGATTATGGAGCAGGGATCATCTCTGCGCTCCAGGCTGGCTGCTACTGATCTGTGTTTGCTTTGATTTCCCGCCAGTGGTCGGGCAGAGTTTGGCCTTTTTCCCAAGATCCTCTTAGGCACCTGCAGCTCCGGGCCACAACTCATCTGGAAGGGTGGATTATGTGAATTTGTCTGCATAAATGTGTGCGTTTGTGCATTTTCAGAGGTATGAATATACATTTTCTCTCGCACGTATGCATCTTCATGTGTGTATGCAGCACACACTCAACACACACACACACACACACACGATGTCTGTAATGGAGTTTCTCCTCAGCTCATTGTTGATTAATCCTCCCCAGCAGTTCCCCGGCAGAGCCGCTAACCGCTGCCTTTGTCACCGAGGAGGAAGCCAGCAAAGCCTCCTGGGAGATCCCATTACAGGCACATGTGGCACAGATCGACGCCAGAGGCGACGGCGGTGCGGCGAGCCACCGCGCCGTCATCTTTTTGTTACGCTCCAACTGCTGGAAAACGCAGAAATGCGGAGAAAACACTTCTTCATCTGTGCACTTGTTATCCTGTCGGGTTTACAGATGAAGCACAGCTACTGTGCAGCAGATGATGAACTCTCCCGTCACGCGCTCGTATAAAAGCTGCCATTAATCATTACTCTGCATCCATCGTGCAGTTAAAAAGTCTTCTGAATCCGTTCCTTTTAACTTCTGATGGCTGAAAAGAACCAGCTCGCAGAACCAAATCTCGCAGTGATAGAGAAAGTAGAAATACCATTTTAAAAAATACATTTATTTTTTAATAAAAAATAAAAGTGTAGCGAACGGAGCCGCTCAACAAAAGGAGGGTGAGAATGGATCCGATGCGTCCGCACCCTCAGGTACGACCCGTGGGAGCCGACCAGTGGCAGGCAGCGGCATCACTTTCATACGGGAAATGAACGGCGGCCTCCTGCGGGAGAGTCCTGTGTTTAGCTGACACGCCCGTCGCTCTAGATACTACGTCACCCGACTCCCTCCTTTGCTCCCGTCATAATTACTATTATGAAGGGACCGCTGGAGGTCAACTAACAATAAAAACGTAGACTACAGAGACACCACTGTGTCTCTTTAACGTCTCAACAAACACATGAAAATTAGCGTCCACTTCAATTTCCACACCCCGCTCAGAAATAATGAGAGGACGGCAGGCGTCTTTGTTCATCCAAGGAATTAGTTACCATACGAATCACTGATAAAGTCTAAGAGGAGTTAATTATTGGAGCAACGGATGTGACAGTGATGTAAAAGACAGAACGAACTGACAGCTGCTGTTTAGAGATCAGAGTGTGGCTGACGATATGTCAAGCGCGCGACTCGTATTGTCCATAATAAGGGCCTGCTGCCCCACCAGCAGCTCTGCATGCAGCCTGCGCGCTCTGCAGTAACACAGTCAGTGCGATCGGAGCGGGATGAAAAGACAAGCAAACCGAAAACCAAACACGACAGCATCAGTGTTCGGTTGGGCGAGGCCAGCGGGGAAGCTGACTCGCTATACCGGGCTGTGATTAAAATACAGTCCTTTACAGTGTGACCCCGAGGTGACGGCACTGGCTATGAGAAAATCAGAACCACACACTGAGCTCATTGAAATCAGTAATCAGTAAACTAAATGGAAAAACGTGTGGTTCTTTTGTACCTGCTAAAATAACCCGTACGAACGTTTTCTGCTGTGATGCCTTCGTGGGCAGGGTGACACTGTTGGTGCGTGCCTCCCGAAACGCAGATGTCCGTCGCCATGGTGCGGCGCTGCTGCGGTTATGGTGTTGTTTTACGGATCCGCCGTGGAATCGGCCCTGGCCTCCTCGCTCGTTCGTCGGTTTGGGAATCTGAACGAGCGAAACAGGAATCTCCTGGGCAACGTCGTCGAGGTAAAGGTCGACGGGAGATCATCCCAGGGCAGCGGCGTTATTCCATATTGGCGCCGCATAAGTGAGCAATAATGTTATATGAGTGCTCGAGGACACACTGTTTCATTTTGTCAATAAATCAACGCAGTTTATCATGTTAATGGGAAAAGGCTCTTGTTTAACAAGATTTTGTGCAATAACACGAAAACTGCGTGATACAATAAGACAAAGGGATACGTTGTAATAAGAACTTTTTCTTATTAAAACTGAATGATAAGAACACACATAAAATGAAAAATAGCTTGTTATAATATGAAAAGGATCTTGTTAAAACATGGGAATAAACTGGGTGAATTTTATGTCTTTATTCTCTACTCTGTTTTGGTTTGTTTCTCTTCATTACTAGGTTTTTTTTTTCTTACAAATGAGATGATAACATGCTTGGAGTGGTTTCTGATTTGTTGCCATAACATCACTTTTCAGCAACTGCTGAACTGATGCTGCTGTTCTTGACTCCATAGCAACACGTTCATTTAAGAGGCTGCTATGTCACCTCAGCCCTGCTGCGCCTTCATTACCAGTTTAGACAGTGGATGCCACTTAGATCTGTGTGTGGATAAATGCTCTAATCAACACTTCAAAGTATTTCACTGGAGACTGAAGAGTTTCCGCAGAGACACGACTGCTCATCCCCACACGACCCAGTGAGACGTGATGTTGGTTCTCACCACTCTCCCATCATTCGCTGTCCTTATCATGCATTCATGCGACATCTGGACCGGATGCTTTCGGAGCAGCAACTGTCTTGTCGGATCTAATCTGACTCTGGTTTGTCCAGATCAGCTTTCCTCACACTGAACGCACAGATCGAGGTTTTGGCGAATGCATTTCAGCTGAGGATTTCCAGCAAACCGATCACGGCGACGTGAAGCTTAAAAGCAAACTTAATCCGTTTGTTTTTTTTCCTGTCGTATTGTGATTCGTACTGAGTTATGAAAAGTTTTCTCTCATTTCAGTTTCATTTCAATTTAGTGTTCTCTGCATCTCTTTGCTGGAGAAAGTCAGAGAAATCTGCTACTATAACTGCTACTTGAAACTTCTACAGATTGAAAGGATTGAACTGGATGAAATCGAGGCCCCTGTGACATGTGATCTGACGCTCATTAGACAAAAGCTACTTTTCAGCAGCTTTGCTGGGCTAAAGTTACTTATACTGTAAGAACGCAATCAGAGCCCCGAAGAGAAGCTTGCTAGATCAGCTACCCATGTCGGTCAGGGGAACCTCGTCTTGAACGTCGTAGTGGTCCCTTAATAGTCTCCTGAAGTGATGCTGCTGTAAGGCTCATCTATAAAAGTCAGACGTGGAGTTAGGCGGCCTCAAAATGCTGGGTGAATTCTTGAACCTGCATGAATTGACTTTCTGTCCACCTGATGAATCCAAGTCCAGTACTCCCTCTCTTTAAGCTCTGGTTTTGGTCTCCACCAGCTCCTGAGGGAAACATCTGGCTCTTCAGCTGCTAAATGCTCCACTGTGTTCACCAGCCGGTCTCTGACTGTGTCTGTCTGCTGTTTGCTGCTGAGCAGGTAGTGGACGGAGGCTTTATCAGAAAACAGCTGCTGCTCCTGCTGGAAACACTGAGACTGAACCAGACTGGAAACGTGCTGCAAAAACCAAAAACAATGACCCGAAAGATGCTAAAAAGCTTTGTAGAGCTCAGTTCAACTGACACACAGTCACTCGATCCATTCTTAATATAAAATTACTTCTTAGAAACAGATGTGATTCACACCTGGCTAAGAATGCGAGCCAGAACACCTCCAGATGCGGTATGCCAATCTAATCGGACTCCGCCAGCGATTCCGTCTGCATGAACTTGTTTTTCCTGAACCAGATACGAACCACAGGTGCACACATGGACTGTATGTGTGTCTTCTCTTAACTAACAAGGTGACTGCACTCAACAGCTGCAAAGAACCAAAGAGCCCATGTTCTAAGGCGACACCCGATCGATTCAGTTTCTCTACTCTTTGAAGGGATTGATTAAAAAGTACAAAGACGAGGAGAGATGCTGAACCATTACTTCCTGGTACCGATCCCTTAAACGCTGGTAACAATACTCTAAACTAGATTTAGTATAGTATTGGTAGTACTGGTACTTCACATATCGATCCAGCCTCCCTTAGAAGAGTGTCTACCAATGTGGTCTAACTGTGGGACATCAGAGCCTAACATGTCACACACACACACACAGAATCCAGACTGAATTCAGTGCAGCACCTGAATTCTATCTGGATTCTATCAGAACTTCCAACCTTGGTGGTTCTCTAACACCCTGGGCTACTTGAGCGCTTGACTCTCTCCTTTGACACTGGGCTTCAAAATTTTGTGAGCGTCACGGTGTTCGAACCCTTGACCGCGAAACCTTGACCTCAGGCAACTTGTTGTACTTTGAAGTCCCCCACCCAGAGTCAGTGTTGCTGGTGGGTCTCATAGAGACAATACAATCATTATATACAGAGAAACTGGAGAGAAACAACAAGTAACCTGTGTCCTTTGCAGGGATGATGCGTTTTTGTGAAGCAACACTGCTGTGGAGAAAGATGTCCATCGTGAGGCACGTCATTGTGTTGAGATGTATTCTTAAAATTTCTTTTATGACACACAGTGAATGAAAAATAAGTCCAGTTCTAACCAGCTGTTCTGCGTGAAGTATTTATTGGTCCTAACCTGAACCGCAGTTACTTTTCACAAGCTGCTGCTTTTTTCACCTACACATTTTCACACTTTGCCCTCTTTTTTCATGTCTGGTGCCCATTCAAAACTCCTCCGGCCATTCATTTCATGCCTCCCCCCCCTCCGCTCTCCGTCTATCTCCCTCTGTGTGTTTGTTTTCGCTCTTTTCCTCTGCAAACATTCGCCTGCAACCTCTCTCCTCTTCTTTCTCTGTTGACTGTCAGTCCAATTCAGTGAGTCTTAACGGTTCTGAAGTTTGGAAGTAAACTTTGTAATTATTCCATGTCAGGGCCTCTCGCAGCACCGCTGCCGACTCATTAACATTTATATTAAACAGCGTCAGTAACAAGCAATTTTTTTCCTGTTTTCTTTTGCTAAAGGGATCTGCATTGGAGCCTGCCGATTTTCACACCGCGCTCATTACTGACAGACTTTATCAACCATTTTACCGGACAGGATCCGAACATTTCCTGCAAAATCCATTAAAAAAATGGTTAAATCTGTTGTTTGTGTCATGTTTTGGTAGATTATTGGAAAATATCCTGTTACTTAAGGAAGGTTTGGCTTTAAAAACGCTGCAGGAAACCTTGTAAAAAAAAAAAAAGTAAAACCGAAGCTTTTATCGAACAAAGAATTTGAAAATCTAGTTGCTGTTTCTTTCCAATTAGACCTGAGAAAGATCATTTCAACAACGCTCAGGGGTCACAGAGCAGCCATTAACTCAGCACCACCTGGATTATGGTGGTAAAAACAAGCAACCCCTCCTCTAATTCGGGGCTTGATATCCTAACAGGTAATGCGGGCAACTACCCCGGGGAGCCAGACCACCAGGGGCCCCAGAAGCTCCAGATTCACTGCAAGTCAACTGGTTTGAGGCAATTCAGTTAGTTGGAAATTTGTCTGAAGGTTTATGAGACTCCAAACCTTAACAGGTTTACAGTGTGACACTGTCAGACAGGATTCGACAACTCTGGAAAGTTCTCCTGATGACGACCATTTCGTCCTCCGTCTGTGACTGTGACAGTATTCGCTATCTTTTTGTCATTTGTTACACCTCCGAGCTACTTTCTGTGTTTGTTTTTAGCTGCGGCGTGACGTAAAGGGCTGTTTGAAAGATCAATCAGCACCTGCCAGTTCCATGAATGCAATGGCCTCCCGTCCGATCGACCCCGCGGTCAAGTCTCACAGAAAACGATGATAGTTTTTATGTGATTTCTGTCAAATGCCCGTGCATGCAATCATTTTGTTATTCTGGAGCTGTTAGTCAGCTGTCGCCGGAAACAAGAGTCAAACGTGCTGCCGAAGAGCCAAGTCAGTCACGATAAATTGACAGAAATGTGTTCTTTTGTGCCCTGATTTCTCTGAAGTGAGGCAGTGTTTAACTTTGGTTGAAAGCTTTCGTCAGAAAGTCCTGAAATGCTTTGACCCAAAACTGTAAAAAACAAAAAAAACAAAACTGTTTGCAAGTCAAAGATCAAGTCAAACTATTTTGCATACGAGTCTGTTTACTGAGAGAATTTTTCTTCTCTTTACTAAAGTGACTCGTGAACATTCTTGAATTCGATTTTTTTGTACTGCAAACGGGTGCAGCAGAGACGGACAAACATGACCTGAGAACATGACTGTCGAAAGGATTTTTCGGATTATGAAGTTGTGACTCCTAATTCTCCCACAACCAAGACCCATTGAAAAATGTTTTTAACAGCCACCACAGAACGAAAGAAAAACGTATTTTCCATTTCAAAGCCGTTTCCGCCCTGCTGTCGACAGAAACACCAAATCCACTTAATTGTTATTACTTTATTAGTATTTAATTTCCTAATATTATTATTATTATTATTAATATTATTATTATTATTATTTTAGGGTGGATTTCCTCTGACGGCAGCCACAAACCTTATCCTATCATTGTGCTAAAATAGATCAGGGTTTACATGGAAGCCCTTTTCCGCCAGAAAAAAAAAATTGATCAATTCATTAATTCATTAATCAATAGAATTGAAAATAACAAAATAAAAAATAAAATACTCAAGACTATTTTTGAAACTTTTCAGCTGAAACAAAATTGGTCAGAAACATGAAAATTTGATCATCTACCGATAAAGATCAAGTGATACGATCGAAAGCTCGAGGAGAGCAACCAGATGCACCTCGCGGTGAGACTGGCTTTTTATTTTTGTTTTTATTGTTTCTAACTTATCCTCTTTTTTTTCCTGGCTAAAATAGTCTCTCTTTCTCTGCTTCTGTGGCGAATGATGGGTCTGATGGTCTCACAGAGCTTCGACGTTGCTGCAGGCCGTCGGTTTCTCCACCAGCTGCAAACCGGAGGAGTTTTCGCTTTCATATGCATTTATCCTCCAACATCTGCTGAACGTCAGAAATCCTCCTCGGTCACTTCCTCTCTTTCACCATCGCTGTATAATGTCTCATCTGATTCATCTCATTACAGTTGAGGACATCTCGCCGTCTGGTGGCACGGAGCGATGCTATTTTTTTCCATCAGGTCAATTTATCCTCTCATCACACACACACACACACACACTGACGATATTTAGGCCTACCTTGCTAAGACAAATGTTTACACATTATTTCGGCAGCACTGGGTTGTTTACTGAATGTGTTCTGATTGTATCAACCATCTGTTTCTGTGATTTGTTACCAAGAACAATGGTCTTAGATCATTTGTACTGAAACATAAGCGACATATTATCCTCAAGCGAGTCTGAGAGGAGGTGTAGTGTTTATTTTTGTAGTATTTTTTAATACTTTGTTGAATCAGACAATGAGAATCTCTGTGCAGTGCTGCAACTATCGATTATTTTCGTAATCAACTAATTTGCAGATGATTTTCTTGAATAATCGATTAATCGTTTAGTCCATAAAATGTCGGAAAGCGTCCGAGGGTCCGAGGCGACAGCTTCAAATGTCTTGTGTTTTCCTGCCAACAGTCTAAAACCCAAAGATATTCAGTTTACAGAAATATACAACTATTTAAATATTTTTTTAAATGACTTAAATGATCAGCGACGTATTAAAGTAGTTGCAGATTATTTTTCTGACGACTGACGAATCGATCAATCGACTAATCGTTAACACGTTAATACTGTGTAGCAACAACTTTTACAAATCAAAACGTATTAAATGTGTAGCAGCAGTTTGAGCCTACGATTCATCAGATGTAAAATCCAGTGCAACAGGTTTTGTAATATCCAAAATGTTTGACGTGAGCTTATTAGTAAGATTAATAAAGTATGAACATCTCTAACTGCAACTTTACGCAACAAATTCAGTGTTTGTCCATTTATTGAGTGTTTGTTTTGCCATTTTCTTCCACATTCAACGTTATTTTTATCCTCTTGTTTTGAATGAGTATCCTTTCCCCAAAAACTCCTCCAAACTTACCAACAAAGTACAGTTTGTCAGCATCAACAACAAACCTAAAAGAGCGTTTTCTGATCAATGGTGTGGCCTGAAATGTACCTTTCCAGCTCTGTTGTGTGTGTGTGTGTGTGTGTGTGTGTGTGTGTGTGTGTGTGTGTGTGTGTGTGTGTGTGTGTGGATGCACCTCTTAAAGTGTGCGTCCTCTAAAGTATTCCTTATCTCTGGGAACACAATGAATTAGCTCTGCGCTCAGATAAGAGAGTAGCCGTGTGTGGTATTGATGTGAGCCTCTGGAGTTAATGTAGCAATTGGCTTCCAACCTCTATAGATGTGACGATACGGGCGGCGTGTGAAGAGGCTTCTCCCATTTTATAAAAACGCCGATAGCATCGCTCCCCCACGAGGAGGCGCAGATGGGTTTAGCTGTGATGAGGCGAATAAGACGAAACGCACGAGGAGGCGCGACGGACCGGGACACAGAGGGAGGAAGACGTGGACGCAGACGCAGGACGGAGGGCGGAGAAATTTAGTATTTTGTTGGCAAAACCGCGGTGGATTTCTATAAAATTTCCTCGTAATTATTTAGAAAACTGCCTGGAAATCACTATGTAATTTGTGACTAATCATAGAGAGGATCCAGACAATAGATGCTGCAGGTGTTGTAGTAGTTTTTTCGAAGAACTGTTTGACTTAAACCCAAGAAAATAATGATTCATCAATCATTTATTTATTCTTCATCTTTATTTAATTATACACTAACCTGTGGACGAATTGCACATTTTTGCATGTTCAGCTGACCTGCTGTGCCCCGACTAAAAAAGCCTGTCGCTTAAACTAGCTTAGTAGCCAGTTGAATCGCCAGTGTTACCTATGGCTAGTGCCATTCTGTACGGTCCTTTCTGGGAGATGATTAGGAATCTAAAGACCCATAAAATAAAGCATTACCAAAACCATTTCTTTATGGAGCTGGCTTTGTGCACAGGGGCACGGTCATATTAAAGCAGGGAAGGATCTTCCCTAAGCTGTCGCCGCAGAAGCTGGATGACAACTGTCGTCTAACGTTTCCCATTATGTTGCGGCACAGAGGTTTCCACCTTAAAGACCCGGAACAAAAGTGCACATAAGTATGCGAACAGTGCTGTCCGCATACTTTTGGCTCTAGATGATCGCATCGATAAATTAATCAACGCCCGGCAGCACAACTGAGTGAAAAGGTCAGACAGTTGAAAATTGTAGCCCTAATTTTACACATCTGACTAAAACAATGTCTTCGAAATGGTCATGACGGACCCACGGGAATATTCCGGGGATCTCAGCAATAAGCCGATCCCCATAGTCCACCGCTGGCTGCGCCTGGGGAACAGACAAATGTGAAGCTGTCATCTACAGCTACAGTGTAATACAAACAAGGCCGTGCTTCACACGCCGCCCGGCCATTAGAGTGTGTTTTTCACATTTCAGTGAGCGCCTCCGATGGTCCTCCTCCTCTCTCGGAGTTGATTCACCGCTAGTCAGTGACTCTCCATTAACCCCTCAGTTTGTCGAGGTCAGCTGCACTGCAAAGTGTCCCCTCAGAGCGACAGAGGCTGCAGCTGGGCTCCGCTTTTTATGTCACTGAAATGACTTCTCCTTCAGTGTTTATGCATTTTCCGTGCGACAACCTTGGGTTAACGAGCTCCAGGCAGAGTGTGGAGAAAGGGAGAGCTAGGACCACAATGATCCCACCGCTGGCGGAGTTACAGGTACTCACTTACTTTATGTTTAGCTCCTCCAGTGGTGCCGTAACTGCCAGGATTGCTATCGAGTCTCAAACCATTTGAAACAAGTCAGAGTCAGGTCCCAAGTCAAGTCTCGTGTCCTTTAGGTAAATCAAGTCTCAGTCAGGTCTCACGTAATTTCAAACAACTCAGAGCCAACTGTCAAATCATTTGAAAAAGGTTAAAGCCAAACCTCAAGTCCCTCAGGGCAAGTCCAAGTCAATTTTCAATTTCAAGTCAAGTTTAAAGTCATTTGAAAGAAGACAGTCAAGTCTCCAGTTTTTTAAAAACAAGTCCAAGTCAAGTCTGGAGTCTGAATCAAACCTCAAGGCCTTTAATCCAAGTCAAACTTTCACAACAAAGAAACGTCTCAAGTCATTTGTATTTGAGATTTCAAGTCCACTCGGTTCATTTGAAATAAGTCTGAGTCATGTCTCAAGTCAACTACAGCAAGTCCAAGTCAAGTATCAAACTCATTTCAGTCAAACAAATCCAATTTAACTGAAACAAGTCCAAGTATTCAGTTAGTTGAAACAGGTCCAAGTCACGGGTCAGTTGAAACAAAAAAACTTGAGTTGACAATGATTTCAAGATTTTTTTAATATGTTAAAGTCGAGTCTTTTGTTATTCGAAACTAAGTTCCAGTCAGGTCCCGATTCTTTTGAAGGAAGCTGGGTCAGGTCTCAAGTCATTTAAAAAAAAGTCCAAGTCTCAAATCACTTGAAACGAGTCAAGTCTCAAGTCCTTTGGGTTAAGTCCAGGTCAGGTCTCAGGTCTTCGTAAGACAAACGAGAGTCAAGATGCAGCTGTATCGAAGCTGTGTTTGTTCTGTCTGAATTCCGTTTTGTTTCTAAGCCTCACGCCCAGTTCAAGCTTCTTCAGGTCTAAAGCTGCGGCCGGTACCTCTACTGCCTCCTTCCTTGTTAATCTTAATAGGTTCTGATGACCCCGTGACTGCTGCTGCCTCTGAACGTGCAGGTACTGCCGATGTCAGCAAATCAACACTTCCTGCACAGACGCATCAGAATAAAAGCTCCAGCAGGGAGGCTTTTAAAGCTAAATCGACAGGAAGTGCCAAGTTTCATTGACGGCAGCTTAACAGGGATTAAAAAGAAAACTGGAAACACCTGAAAACAATGAGGAGGTAATACACTGGACTTCTGTTAAAAGGAGAAGCTCGGAGCAGCAGACTGGTGAGTATGACATGAGTCTCTTGTTGTACTGATCGTATTAGCGCTGTGAAATTGTACGTTATACTGCATTTACCGTCAGCAATGATGATTATCACGATCCACGGAGGTAAATCAGTAATTCCCAGCTGTGCTACAATCATTCAGCTCCCCCGTCCCTCTGACCTCTCCCTCATCTGTGAAGATCAAGCTGGTGTAAGGTGATTACTCATTCCGGCTGACACAGTCCTCCACTAAACCTCCATCGTGGCTGAAATATTAACTGGGGGGGTGTTGTTTGACTCTATTATTTACTCTTTATTCATTTGTAAGGGCTAAACACTCCCTGCTGGCGTACAAGGGTCAATTCATTCAAACGCTCCATCGCGCTGGAAGACGGTGAATTTGAAATTGTGATTTTTGAATTTGAGCAAATCCTTTCTGATCCAATGAAACTTTTCATGTTTACATACTGCCAGCTTTATCGTGTACATATAGGTCTCATTGTTGAAGAAAACAATTCTGTGGATTCATACGTATTTGGAGACTTCGATGTTATATTCATTATGATTTTGACCATATAAAACCATTTTTACACTAATTATGTCCAGCAGCCTTTCAGTAACAGGCATTCGCTGCACTTCCTGCAGTGCTCATTTCTCCTGGCCTTTCCTGCGCAGGAGTCAAATGGCACAAAACCATGCAGGCAAGCGCTCGTGCAGGTATTAGCGTGTCAGACAACTTTTGCCGACTGTCCTGTTCCTCATTTGACCAGTGTGAACATGAATCTTCTCAGCCTGCGGTTGGCTTGGCTGCTCTGAAAACACAACGTGCGTTGCCTGTCTGTCCACGCTTGAAGGGGGTTTCCTCCTCTTAGACTCCTCCTGAGGTTTCTTTCTTTTTTTAAAGGGCGTTTTCCTCAGCTGAATCCAGGGTTCGAGGATAGAGGGTTTTGATTACAGTTTTGTGAAACCTTTTGTGAATCTGGGTTATTTAGAGAACGTGTATTGAGTTGACTTGACTGATACATCCGTTGTTCTTCTATGGTATTTCTGTCAGATTAGCTGCTGAAACAACACCTGTTGGTCGCACAGGGACATAAACCCCGTGAAAACCAGTTTATATCAATCTGCTGCTTTAAAAAAAAAAAAAATCTGTATTTTTCAGTGAAAACAGGTAAAAACCTAAAACGTTCTGCTCATACATTCTTACACATATGTGTCTACCATGTACCAAGTGAAATGAACGGTCTTGTAACAAAGACAGAGCTGGACTTTGTCAGATTGTTCATCCATCCATCCATCTGTCCATCCATCCATCCATCCATCCATCCATTCACCCACCCACCCATCCATCAGTCACCTGTCTCTTGGTGTGTTCGCTGACCTCCCCCGGCATGTCGTGGGCGCTCTTGATGAGTGTGCGGGCGATGTGGTAATAATACACAGAGATGATAGCAAGAGGGATCAGGAAGTAAACCAAGAAGATCATCACTGAGTGGATCTTTGGATGCATCTGATTGGACATCGGGTACGGTACACAGTTCACAAAGGTGATGTTAGAGTTCTCCCTGTGACCCTGAGAGGGGAGGACAGGGGAGGACAGGGGAGGAGGAAAGGGTACGAGAAGAGATGATAGGCAAAGAGAAGGTAGAAGAGGGAAAGAAAGGAGAGGGCATGATGAAAAGAAAAGGGGTGGGAGAGGGGCAGAAGCCACGATAGAAGAGAAATTTAGAGGAAATGAAGGAGAAAAAGAGGAGAAAAACAAAGATGGGGAAGAAAAGGCAAGAGAGGAAAAGGTCCAGGGAAAGGAAGGAAAGAGGGAAGAAGATTGGATTGAGCAGAGAGAAGGGAAGAGGGCACCAGGAAAAGGGAGGAGGAAACGAGAAGAGGAAAAGGATGCGAGGAAGCAAGAGAGGTGAGAAAACAAGAGGAAGGGGGGGGGGGGGGATGAAAAGAAATTGAAGGAAATAACAAAAAGGAAAAGAAAAGATGAAGATAGGAGGAGGAAGAGGAGAGACGAGGGAAAAAAGACAAAACGAGAAAAGCGTAAGAGAAGGGAAAGAAAGGTGTAGAATGAAGGTATTGAGAGGAAAGTCATCACAACACATCACTAAAGATCATAAAACCGATCACATGAAAACCGAGGCACCTGTCATCCATGAATGTGACTATAAAAGCCTTTATATCTGTCAGGGGGGATGTTTGTCTGGATGGAAACTCTGCCAGCGATGAGCCTCCATCGATAAAAGATGAGCAGCCCGCCGTGAGTCTGAATGTACAGAAGGTCCCAAACTCTCCGCCAACAGAGGCTGTCAGGGTCAGATTTTCCAGCCACCGCGTCACAGGTCATGTGTCATGATGACCGGCATATTAAGAGGTTTGGTTTTAATGATCCGGCAGAACCTTCAGCAGATAATCTGGAGTGTTTCAACATTTCTTAAATCTGTTAGAGACTCATTTTAATCCCCTGCACGTACACATTCAAAGCACTGTGAGGTGTGGCCATTCTCATTTTCAGGGATTTATGTATTTGTCAGTTTTCCTGTTGCATCATGTCCCAGTATGGATATCGTAAAGACTTCATGACATAAAGAACTGGAAGATTTCAAATGCGCTCAGACTGGCGGCTGCTGCATCAGAGACCAGGCGCTGCCAACCTGACGTCCCAGCAATTAAGTTCATATTGGACGATTCAGCGCCTCGCAATTCACATCCAATGCCAGTAGTCCGTGCCCATGCAGGAAATAACGTGTCCTTGAGTCAGACGAGGTGCAGCGGAAAATAAGGCTGTGATGGGCGGATATGTAGAGAGTCTGACTTTCATGCAGCAGGCTGGAGTGCATGTCCTGTCACAGACCTGCGATTAATGTTTGGCCTTATATTAACCATGGTTCTGATCTTTCCCCGAAACCTTACAGTTGCTGTAATCAAGGTTTTTTTACACTATGAATGGTAGTTTGGGTTTTCCAGCCCACAACTTTACTGTATGTGTCAGCCTCAGCACAGCGTTCTGTCAGACATCTGTATAGTGTGTGAAAACATCGATCTTATGAGTTAAGTCATGTCACACTGTGTGATGTGGCTGCGTCAAACCGAACAATATACACTCACTGAGCACTTTATTAGGAACACCTCACTGATATTGCTCTGAAAACTGCCTCAGGTCTTCGTGGCCTGGATCCATAAGATGACGGAAACTTTACTCTGATATTCTACATGTTGACACGACTGCATCACATCGTTTCTGTTTTACTGAATGATTCAGGTCTGGTGGCTGGGGAGGCCGTTGAAGTCCACTGAACTCATCGACATGTTCATGAAACCTGTTTGAGACGACTTTTGCTTTGTGACATGGAGCATTATCCTGCAGGAAGTAGCCATTAGAAGATGGTAAACTGTTGCCGTAAAGGGAAGCACATGGTCAGCAACAACACGGGTTGTGGCACTGAAACCATGATTTACTGGTATTAAGGCGCCCAAAGTGGAGCCAAGGAAAACCTTCCCCACACCATTACACCACCACCACCAGCCTGGACTGTTGACACGAGGCAGTTTGGGTCCATGGATTCACGTTGTTGACGCCATATTCTGACCCTAATATCTGCTCCCTCAGCAGAAATCCAGATTCATCAGACCAAGCTACATTTTTTCGGTCTTCATCTGTTCAGTTTTGGTGCAGCCTGTGTCCACTGCAGCCTCAGATTTCTGTTCTTGGCTGACAGGACTGGAACCTGAACTAGTCTTCTGTTGTTGTAGCTCATCCACCTCAAGGTTGGACGTGTTGTTCACCCTGTGATGCTTTTCTGCTCAGCACACCTGTAAAGAGTAGTTATCTGAGTTACCGTAGCCTTACTGTCAGCTCCAACCAGTCCGGCCGTTCTCCTCCGACCTCTCTCATCAATGAGGTGTTTGGTCGTTTTTCACACCATCCTGAGTAAAAACTCTGGAAATCCCAGGAGATCGGCAGTTTCGGAAACACTCAAACCCGCCACCGGCTGCCACCAACAATCCTGCCACAGTCAAAGTGACTGAGGTCACACTCCTCCCCCGTCCTGATGTTTGATGTGGACATTAACTGAAGCTCCTGACCTGGATCTGCAGGGTTTTACCTCCAGACCAAACTTGCACGGTGTAAAAGGGCCTGTTGAACGCTGGTGAACAGAAGTGAAGTAGTATTTGTTGTATTTTCCGTTTCTACATTTTACCTGCATGGAGACGACTTGTGAGAAAATGGCCTCGGGGACGGCCAGCAGGACAGACAGAAGCCAGATAGAAACAGCTTTCAGACACGTCCAGAAGACAGCGCTAGATGTCTGGATGTCCATCGGGTTCACTATGGCCTTATACCTGTTGGAGACAGAGAGAGAAACATCAATTAAACCTCTAGTAACAACAAGTAACTTTACAATAAAAAACTCTTCGTGTAATCTGGTAACAACCACCAAACGGAGCTGAACTGTGAATTATGACGGAGAGTGAAACAGATCCATACTGGAAACCAGGGACCCAATTAATCCGGCAAAAATATGAATGGTTCACTTTTTAAAGATGCAGGAGCCACTCCCTTTGTGATGATGTAATATTGGGGAAAGGCCCTCAGCCCTACCCACTATTTTACCGTGTGTTTTAAAATGTTGGGAGCAACATTCAGCATGTGTGTTTTTGCATTTAATTTGCCATTTATATCCCTGTTTCATTTCATAATCTATTCTAATGTATTCTGTTCATCTATTGCAAGACCTCAGTGAAGTTGGGGGGAAAAAAAAAATTCATTTGTCCTTGCATTTTGTCCCTGTGACCCAGTCCAACATTTACATGTATCAGTGTAGCCGAGATGGGACTGTGATGGGAAATCGCACGTTTCACATGCCTCAGTAGCAGTTTGGGACGCTATTTTATCCAAATTGCCAGGACAGGCAGTGAAGAGAAACCAGATCGACATCATTGAATACGATCCCGCTCAAAGTCAGTCAACGATAATATCTAAGTATTTCGAAGCATTAGTATAATGAAGCCTGAATGAAAATGTTTCTACCCTCTCTCCCTCCTCAGTCTCAGATTCGTCATCTCACATCGTCCCTCTCCAGCTTCAGGCTCTATCTTCTTCCCCTAGGCCTCGTTTTCTTTTTGAAACTTTTCGAAACTCTGCCAAGCAACAGATCCAGCTCCTCCCTGCACCGGTTGCCTCTTTTAATCTGAGTGTGCTAATACCAGCCACTCTCTCAACTCTCGGTCCATAGCGGTCCATTCATGCCTGTTCCCCGCCCACTGTTGCCGTAAACCTGCCCGTCGTCAGCTACCCACGTCCAGACCTGTAGCCTTACAGCCTCTGCCTCCGTCTGGTTCGTTTGCCCGTTTGAATTGTCTTGCATCTGCTCTAAAGGCCTGGTCCCACTAGAAAGCGGCAGCGAAGAAAATCCGCCCCATCTCTGTGAAGTATCCGGTTGTAGTGGCTTGGTGTCGTAGTGGCTGCTCGCACGGCGAGGGTGAACGGCTGCAGCAGGCAAGCTAACTGCTAACATGCTAGCCAGCCAGAAAAACACCAGTCACAAAGACAAAAAACTGTTCACATAGTTTACTTAAGAGGCAGGAGTCAGACGTACAAAACGTGTCTCGAATGTCTGAAAACAGTTTTATAAGAGAATGTAGCAACATAGCTAACGATGAGCTCCGATAGCCTCCTCTGTTTAGGCCTCGGGGTCTGTTCCGTCTCGAACTTTACAAAAGTTGAACTCGACACAAAAAGTTAGCACGGAGTTACTTTGTCCCAGCGAGCGAATGCCCTGATTCCGCCACCTCCATTAGCGTGAACTCATTTCCATGGTGCACTGCCGCTTTGTGCAGCAGCAACAATGAACTACTACCTGTGACCTTTCCCCTCCTACAGCTACGAGGAGAAAGACAAGCATCCTCTTTCAGTTTCATGTGATGCTGAGGGGCTGCAAACTAATTAATTTTCCTGTTACAAAATGTCCACATTCGGTTACTGCTCTGCAGCATACACGGATTCAATTAGCCTTTGAAAAGGCCGCCACTGCAGCCACTATACAAGAGTAAAAACCTTTATGAACAAACCCATCGCCACACTTGAGATTTTCTGGTTTGAAACCAAAAATATATCAACGAATAATTATATCATTTTGCTTTTGACAGCATTAGTGGTTCCAGGCCCTTTGTTAGTTAATGTGAAACTCCATCAGCCGTCCGACGGCTGTGGCTGCCGACCGGAGGACAAAGAGAGGAAACAACAGGACTCTGTCACTCTAATCATCGTTATTCTTTATGTGTTACCATCAAGCTGCATTTTAACTTCCTCATTAGGCAGAGCAGATTGGTGATTCAGCTGGACAGGGGCGCAGTATAGGACTCATTTATACCAGTGACTTACAGCCATCTGTTAATCTGATGGAGATGGATGAGCTATTAATGTTCTTTTAATATAAAAATCCCACAGATTAGATAGTTGGATTTAGCTTTGGAAAAACGAAAATCCCAATGAGGAGAAAGCTTGGAAGGTTACAGTCCTTAAGATGTGCACCATAAAACAAATTTCATTTTGGAAATTGTTTATGGTCTGCGTTTTTTCTACAATGGCCATTTTCATTCTGGATTGATCTCTGTATGTAGTAGCTTTTTATTCTTACTGGCCGTGTCGGCCTTCCCCACATGAGATTCAAGTTGTGCACCCACACGGAAGGGATTCCCCGGAAACAATGCAGTCATGTATTTCAGTGATACGACACTGTCCCTGTCCGCCACTCACACTCTACAGCACTGCTGTATCAGCGCTGTGTCAAAGGTTTAGGCGATGTTGTATGTTTTTCTTTTCAAGCAGACACAGGAAATGCAATGTACTTTTCTTTGAGTCCACTGCTAATTGATCATTAAAAAAGGATCATTTTTGTCGGCGGTTCACTTTTAATTTTTGCAAGGCAGAAATGGAGCGACAAGAAGCCCCAGTGAGCTATTAGATGGAGAGCTGCATGAGCTTTTACTGTGCCCGGCTTTTGTGTGGAACCTCATGTGTCATTTCCTTTTACTACTTCCTTTACTCTGAGGGATTTAACTCGTAGTTAAACGTTGACGTGAGCGAGAAAGTTGGAAATACTGAAGACATTTTAGCTCCTATCTGCAGTAACGGAGCAGGGGCAGCAAACACACCCCGTTGCTGCACACCGGCATTTGTGTATAAATATGAAATGGAGCCTCCGTCATCCCACTGATGCTTGTACTAGACTGTCAGGATGTTAAACTGTGTTTACTCTGACTGATTCCAGAGCAGGTTTCAGCACCTTGTCTCTCCACCAGGATATCGTGAACCTACGTTCTGTGAGCTTACACATCTGGACGGAAACAGTCTTCTGCCTCTTTTAAAACAAAACAAAACAAAACAAAAAAAAACCCTCAGTCTTTCTCTTCCTACTGAGTTTTATTCAGCGAAACAGAAACAGGGTCACAACGAGGTCGGATCACTCCAGTGTTTCATTCAGCCTCAGCAATCATTCATTCACGGACCTGAGAGTCGACTCACCTCAGACTCTGTCATTCTCTTCTCGCCGATAAATCTCACGTCACTGTGCTGTATCTCAGCTCGTGTTTTATTGATGGAATGATTTATTGATTATTTATGTCATGCAGGAGAGAGAAGCTTTAAGTTGTATCCTCAGGCTGTAAAGTTTTAGCACATAAAGTCCCGGTTGACTCAGTATTGCAGGATTTTTTTAAGGTGGTAGAACCGTAAATATGGGGAAAGTTTGGCTCAGATGTTGCCGGCAATTAGAAGCGTATAAGAGCATCAAGGGAAACGGCTGCAAAAGAAGCTGATCCACGCAGGAAGTCAATGTTGGCAATCTTTATGTTAGAGTATTTAAGTTTACTCATTAAAATAATAAATTAAGAATACTGCGCAGCCTTTGTAGACGTTCACTATATGGCCAAAAGTATGCGGACGCCCCATGACAGCCATACGTGATGGTGCCGCATGAGTGCGACACCATGGGCATTAATGTGCTGCTGTATCGGCCTCCGCTCCTCTAGTCTGAGTTCTTCCAGTAGGTGCCGAACCCGCTGCAGGGATTTACTCCCGTTCAGACACCAGAGAATCAGTGAGGTGATCGGGTCTGGCTCACAGTCGGTGGCTCCTGTTCATCCCAAAGGTGCTGCACGGGGGGTTCGGGGTTTTTGCTCAGCGCAGGCCAGTCAAGTTTTTCCACACCAAACTGGGAAAACCATGCGGCTTTGCGCACGGACGGGATTGTTATGTTGAAACAGGAGAGGGGCAAACACAAACTGTTGACACAAAGATGTGAGAACATTGTGGCCTAACATATCTGTGTCTGTCGTATGCTGTAGCGTTAAGAGTTCCCTTCGCTGGAACTAAGGGGCCAAAAGCTGGAAACAGAGACAGACAAAGCGACTTTTATTTCAACTGCTAAGAAGCCCCCTAAAAATAAAAGCTAGCAAACAGTGATGTAGCAGCGATCGACAGAATAGCCTTCTGGGACAGTCCCTGAGGATACATTTTTCACTGGAAAGCTCTTGACTGAAAAGCCGCATCGTGCACCTCTGTTCCAGGGTCGGCATCATCTATCTGAATCTGTCCAAATGTTCAGACTAAGGGCGCATGCCCTTGAAAATAAAGTAAATCATTGCTTCAGTTCTTCTATTTGCAAACCTCTCAGGGCTGGAGCAGGACCGAGTGTAAAACAGCAGGCTCTGCTCTGTGAACTTATCCAGATAACAACTAAGTGGTCTAACCTGCGGGAACAGGCCCTG
This sequence comes from Xiphias gladius, assembly GCF_016859285.1. Classification (NCBI taxonomy): domain Eukaryota; kingdom Metazoa; phylum Chordata; class Actinopteri; order Istiophoriformes; family Xiphiidae; genus Xiphias; species Xiphias gladius. The sequence continues at coordinate 1,444,725 of NC_053403.1, read as the reverse complement.
TGAGTGATTTCACCTTGGATTTTCTCACAGCAGCGGTGTTGTGTGCATTGACCTGTATTTTTGGTGCGTCGGTGAAGGAATAGCTCCGAACTACCTTCAGAATGAGTATAGATGGGGATATTCCCATTCGCCTGGTTATGTGTGTGTGTGTGTGTGTGTGTGTGTGTGTGTGTTAATTTACCAGGAGCTTTGGACACTTCCTTGACTCTGGAGGCCAAGTGTCATACCGGCCCCGGTCAGCTTTCCGTTGTCAAGGTGTAAGTTTCCGTTGATTACATGTCATCGTATTTTATTAATGAACCGTACGAAGTTTCAGCAGTGGCGTTAGTAATCCACTGGCTCTGTTGTTTCCCCCTGCGTCCACAGTAGATTTTGATGCCGTCTAGAGTGAGACTGCTTGTTTATTAAAAGACCTGTCAGTCAGGCTGGAGTTAGAGCAGGCTCCACTCCCACAGTGGCGCACCGCGCTCCCCGAAGAAAACCTGCACAGAAGGAAACAACCCCTGCACACTGTCTCACTCACTGCTGCTCTGTCTATATAGAACATCGTCGGCACAAAGTCGCGCTTCCCTCCAACACACACTTTTTTTTTTTTTTAAATAAACTGCATTTGGCAGAAAAAAATTAGTTGAACAGAGTAAAGATGTAATTTCTATGAGACAAGGTTGTTTAATTGTGACTCATCCCCACTTGAGAAGAGAGAAGTGAAGAGTCAGTGACTAAGTGACACGATGTGTATGAAGTCACTGTGAATGAGCAGACACACACACACACACACACACACACAGAAAAAGCACATCTGATCTGCTTGTAGTCACTGCGCCAGTCCAACCTCTCCTGACTAGTTTCAAACAGAAGCATTAACTTTATAAATCGTTCTTGCTATTGAATAAATTACTTACACAATACTGTGTATATACATACTCCTGAAACTCAAAGTCTGAACCTTGAGTGTTTATCTCGTAGAAAGAGACTGAAGAGCGTCTCGCTCTCGCTCGGTGTGAGTCGCCCTGTGCTCCTGAAAACACACCTGCTGGATTCATACCTGCTTGAGTGTGTTCTACACCTTTTATTTATTCAAGGAGAGGTGACACCTACTGCTTCACATTCAGCGCAGATTCACATTCACATTCAGCTGCACACACACACACACACACACACACACCAGGAAGATGCTGAGGAAGAGTACAGTTTTACACTTCTCTGCTTTTGGTAAACAGAGCAGCTCCTCTGGCTCAGTGGATCTGGATGAATCCCAATGGGCTGCTGGTGTCTGGGGCCTGCACAATACTGAGTCGTGCTCAGGTTCGCTTGCCTTTTGCGGTTGTATCCGCATTCGAAAACACACTGGTTGGACTGAAACCAAGTCTGCAATAGGGGACTAAATGAGCGGCTTCCCCACAAAGCGGTACAGTCCTACCTTGTGCTGACCTGTAGGGAGACAGCAGGACTGTACTCAAGACGCGGAGCCAAGAGCGAAAGGAGACGGGTGAGAAAGTGTGTGTTAAAAGGTACTGGAGCAGGATGTGCGCAAAAATCACCGGTGTCGTCCAAGACTGAAGGCTTTCTATTCATTTTACCCTCTTTCCGGCTTCGCCATGACACTGATGAAATAAACTGATGAAATTAAATGACGTTAAAACGGCTATGGCAACATTAACCAGTAAACCTGATTAGGATTATAGCAAGTGATCGATTGGTAGAGGGGGACCGAGCTGGGGAGCATGGGGGGGCAGTCACTGTTGTGGCAGCTGTGATGAAATGAAGGTTTGGATGGATGGGGGTCAGGCTGGGTGAAGGAAGTGTGCGGTTGTATCATCCACGGACACGTTTGATAGCTTTGGTTTTATTTCTCTTTGTTTGTATTTGTAATGTAATGTTTGCAGCCAGAGCGGAGTGAGCGTGATGATGATCATAATCAGGAAACCTAAGGGTCTAAACAGGATCGAAGCGAAAACATTTTTAGTAGATTTTTCAGCTCAATTTCGTGTGTTTTAGCTGGTTTTAAACTGTGTCACCTTAGAGCAACCATATCCTGACCGAATTAGACCACTCCGCTGGGCCTGACACCGGGACCCACTCTCATTATTGTAGTTTTTCCCTGTTTCATTTCAGATTAGGAAAAAATGTCAAACTAAGTCATATTAGGAAACGATTGGTCGATCAATCATTTAATTATTTCTTGTAGTAAAAATGTGTCACCGGTTCCACAGTCTTTAACTGTAATCTTACATTTTCTAGTCCTCTGTGAGAGTAAATCGAGCATCTTGAGGTTTGTAACTGTTGCTCGGACAAAAAAAAGCAGCCTGAAGTCATCGCCTTGAGCTCTGACCAACCTTATAGACCAAACAATTGATCCAGAAAAGAACCTGCAGAATAATTGACAGGGGAAATGATCAGTTGCAGCCGTATGTATTCCAAATTATTATTATTACTCTGACAACTTTAACCTTGTCTCCGCCTGCACTGTTTAATATTATCTCATTGGACTGCGATTAAATAATTTCCAAATGTCCCGGAAATGTCACATTATCTGATTTGGTACACTCACCTGCCTCTACAGTGTGTTCCCTCGTTAGGAGAGATTTTAAAGGCTGCAAAGGAGCAAATTTGCAGTAACAATCAGCTGGATTGCTGATTACTTCTGCGACACAGTCAGTAATTTCCATTCACGTTCAGTTAGTAATTTATGGCTCTTAAGAGTTCTTATCTTGACTGAGTGCTCCACTAGAATTAGAAATACAGTAAGTACTGACAATAAAAATCTAAAGCCCTGCTGGAAGCTGCAATTATCTTTTTATATCCGTTGGCAGAGCAGAAGCCGCCGGGCCACTAAAAATAAAGGGTCAACCTCTGTGGAACGTAAATGGGAAGAATTTCGGCCATTACATGTTAGTCGAGATTTCTAATTTTTACATATGAATACTAAGTGTGGAGCTGGAGATAAAATCAGGGGGTCATCAAAATCCTCACAGACTGTCCAGACCACCACCCTTTTCAGACGGTTTTCAGTTTGTCCCTCCATCAATCATCCGATGGAGCAGTTATGATTCAAATGTAATCAATATAGAAATGACGTCCATTGACTACTCGTTCGTTTTGTTAAATGTTTTTGGAGGGAAACGTTATTGATGCCTAATTGAGGCTCAGTGGAATGAACAAAGTCTTTTTTATACCGCGCAAGTTATACACCTTCGACAGCATATGTTGTAAGTCGAACGTTTTTCAGAAATTTTCTTGTGTGGACATTTTTTGATATGCTCGTTAGCGTGCGTAACTACATCTGAGTGTTCAGCGGTGGTGTGGATGAACAGATCCGGAAGAGGACTGAAGCCGTTGCTGCTGGCTCATTGCTGCTGCGACGCAGCATGTGTACGCATGGTGGCAGGATTAACCCTCCAGGGAATCGTGAACATCCACTGCAACCGTAGTGAAAATCCAACTGTGGGTTACAGATGTCTGCTGCAAAAAAGCTGGGGAATATGTCCCAAGGTGGGAGGCATGACTGTGCTCGTAAAAGTTAGTGACGGTTCACAGAAAAAGATAAGGGTTACTAAATGTAGAATTTGCCCTTTGGGGAATGTATCTCAATAAAGTCCTACAAATTGAACGACAAAAAATGTTAGTTGTAGTTGACTTCCAAAATGACACCATGTCAAACACAAAACGTATTTCTGATCACACACAGCAATGGTTAAGGTTTGGTTTGGTTTAGTCACAACAATGACGCAGTCAGGGTTTGGGAAAGACTGTGGTTTGGGTTAAAGTAAGTGCTTGGTTAAGATTAATCTGTGGTCATGCTTAAAAGAAGGCGAGGTCGACCGTCGGCAGGAAACGAGAAACGGAAAAACGGTCTCTTGTGTCAAAGTAAGATATTTGGATCAAACCATCCCTCCACCTCAGCCTGCTCGCTCTGTAGACTTTCTCTTTTGCCCCGATGGACAAGTGTCATATGTCCCATGGCTGCTGAAGTTCTTTGTCACTTGACTTGTTATTGCATTTGCTGAAGCTGTTGTTTCTCTTGGCAAGATGGCCTCACATATCCATGCCAAATCTCAAGGAAACGCCGACATTAGTTCTCATATTACCTTGTCAATGACCATGAATATCTGCAGTAGATTTCAAGACGATTCCGCATGTAGCAGAGTTATTCTGTTCTGGACCGAGTGTTGCATTGACGGACTGATGCCCATCTGACCAGCAAACTCGTTGTCTGGCTGTCCTACCAGCAGACCAGAGAAAGGTACGATCACGCCCTCTTTAGCTACCATGTATTCCATAAGTGTTGCGGTTTGCTAATTTTCATCAGGGGAAGTTTCAAGTTTTAAGGTAAAAATGATGAAGAGCAGCATCAAAACACGACTCATAATGGTTGTGTGATATTTTTATGAGTGTAGCTGATTAAGCCATTTAATTTCTCAAAAATATGGGCTCTCCTCTCATGCCAGCTGTTACAGTTGCCATTTATTGGTCTCAGAAGTGCTGAGGAGGCTATCTGAGCCAAGCTCAGTTTAATCATTGGTGCGGAGGTTGGAAATCATTTGGTGCGTGGGTGAGTCTGGGTACAGCATGATCATGAATTAAAGCAGACACAGAGGAGGACAGAGGTTTGTTTTGAGAAGCCACATTGTCCTGCTGAGCTTTCTGGACACACATTAGTCCTAATTCTGTCATCCGACTCAGATGTTAGTTATAAGTACAAAGGAAAATCATGGTTAAAAAATACAGATGGCTCAATGTAGTAGAAGTTACTAAGTTTTGTCAAAAGGCAGAGGTCTCAAGATAGTTACTGGAAGCCATTCCACAATGGTAAGGATTTTTTTGAGAGTAGGTTTCGCTTACTTTAAAGTCACACTACTTCCTCCTTTGCTCAGCAACAACAACCATTATTGAATAACTTTAATAGGCCACTTGTGAAGAAAAAGTATACATCGATTGTGGCTCAGGAGGTAAAGCAAGTCCTACGGTTGCAGGGTTGGTGGTCTGAGCTGTCCTTGGGCAAGACACTGGACCACAACGGCTCCCGGTGGTGAGGCTAGGACCTTGTGTGGCAGCTCCCCAACCGTTGGTGGCCCAATATGAAGTACTTTGGTAAAAACGTTTTAAGACTTTTCTAAGACAAAAGACCAAATCCTGTTGTTCTTCTGGCGATGACAGTCTTTTTTTCACCAAGTGTTAAATTTTGGGCCTTCCACAATAAAACGGATATCATTAAAGGGGTTTCAGGGAGAATCTTTGAAAATGTTACTCAGCAACAACTAACTACTCAGTTAACTACTCAGTTAATAAAGAGGTCCGTCACGGACCTCTTTATTAACGATCTCTGTAGAAGCAGAGTCAACGTTGGCTAAGTCAACACTTGACTTAGCCGACTAACTCTAAAAGAGCAAGTTGACGGACGGCCTGCTTCAGGTGAAAGAGTAAAAGAGCAGCACTTGCGCCTTCCTCATTAACACTGTTGGGGTGGCCATGAATGAAGCCTTGAACCCCAACTGCTCCAGTTAGGCTTCTTCAGACATGAGACAAATAACTGATCTCTGAAAGCACTTTTTTTTTTTGTCGTTTGGCAGCTACAGTGGCGTAATTCACATACATCTTGAGGCTATGTAATGTCCCGCACAACATGTAATTCACCTGCAGCTCCTCTGAGGCTTTTCAACACAAATCACATGCCTACATGTTCCATTTCAAGGCTTTGTAATAAATTGTAATCGAGCAATGTGCTGCGATTTTGTTGGCTCCTCATGCAGTGGTGCACATGGCCCCATCCGCCAGCGCCTACACCTGTTACCTTAGCTGCCGATCTGGTGCATAGCCTAAAAAGTTATATTTTTTTCAAAGAAAAGCTTTGTCACTGAGCTAAAGTTGCCACTCAGAATGTCAGCAACTTTCTCAGCATTCGGAGAAAGTAATTTCCTTAATTCTGCAGCCCCGCTGATATAACCCTGAGGCTGATGAGTCATGAATCAACCTGTGGACCCAGAGACGGAAAGAAGGCAGCGTGCCCCTGTGGAGCTAATTTACCATGAATACTCCAGATTTTCTAGGCTTAGTTAAGGGTCCTTCCAGTTTTCGTCTTGATGTAACAGCAATAAAAACAGGAAAACTGCAAGGATGAGGCAAGGAAACCTCAGAGGACGGAGGACGAACATGTTGCCTGTCATTTAGAACTAAAAAGATCTAAATGACAAACACAGTAACAAATGAAACCAAAGTTCATCATGATGGTGAATGCTGCAGAAGGAATACTTTCACTTCTAAGAAGAAAAAAGAAGTTAATGGTGCAGTCATGATGGACGGCTATGTTTTTTTCCTCTTTGGCTTGCAGGAGTTGTTCCAGGTAGAGCCCAGACTGTGACAGGAAAAAGTTCAATTCATTGCTGTTTGCTTTCTCTCTGCTTTGGGCTTTCAGTTGATTGCTCTTTAGAGCCAATCCCATCCTTTCCAGTCCCTTCTATTCGCTCTTCTCCGCCTTCCACTCCTTTACTTCTCTCCCCGTTTCTAGTCTAATCACCTCTTAACTCACTCCACTTCCCAGCTTTCTTCTACGTCTTTGTTTTCTTCTTCACTTTCTCTCCCACTCATATCATCTTTGGCATCTTCTCCTCTCCTCTGACCACCCTTTACCTTTCAGAAAAAGACATCCTCTGCTATTAAAACCCTCCGTCAGGTGATTTCTAACATCACCATCACTCCAAAAAAAAGGTTTTGTCGTTTGTCAGGATGATGTGACCTCTGATCCTTGATTTCTGCCTTCGTTAATCATACTGGTGATCTAAGAGTCTGATATCCGAAAACCTTAAAATGGATTTGGCAAACGGACACTGCCTTCTGATTAGATTTTAGTGGTGATCCCGGATCATAGTTGTCTGTCTTCCAAAAATGATCTGTTATCTGTTTAGCCATGGTGCATGCATGTGGTGGTTGTAAGCTCTGTAATAAAGGACTCTTACAGTATCTCCTTTGTAACAAATCAAACCCAAATCTGAATCCAAGATATAAGACAAGTGGAAAAACTGGTACGAAAGCTGCATCTTTGAAAGTTGGAGGACGGATGGGTTATTGGACATTTGTACTCTGGTAAGTGTCTTCTAGATGACAGTGAGACTGAATAAAGGGATTAAATTTTGCATCTAAAAACAGTTCAGTGCTTAAAGAAATTGTTTGACGTGTTGGGAAGTGCATGTAGACATTTTTTTGCTCAGTAAACTGAGAAGCTCGCAACCACTCTCACGTCTGTACGCTAAATAAGAGGTAGAATCAGCAGATATTTAGCCTAGCCTAGCATGAAAATGAAAGCATGCGGAAACAGCTAGCCGGGCTCTGCCCGAGGTTCTCAAAGCTCAGTGATAGGCCTTTTTCACAGCCCACGTTTTGACGTGAGCACAGATGTTACTGATGATATTAACGATGGTTCAACACTGTTCAGCGCAAGTTACACAAGCTTGCTTTAAATGATTTCTCAAGAATCGTAATTTTTAGCCACACTAGTAATGTGGCAATGTTAGCCTGTCTGTCGTTGGCTGAAATATCTCAACCACTGGATGGATTGCATTGAAATTTTTTGTTTTACAGTCATGGTCCCCAGAGAATGAGTCCTACTGACTTTTGTGATCCCCTAACATTTCCTCTAGCGCCACCAGCAGGTTGATTATTTTTGGTTTTAAATGGAATCTGCTAACAACTATAACCATTTCATTGATCTACAGTAGATTTTGTACAAACATTCATGTTCCTATCAGAACTGTAACAACTTTGTTGATCCCTTTAATTTTTCATACTGGGCCTTCTTCAAGTCAAATTGACAAATTTGTCCGATTACTTTGATTTATCTATCTAACACTTTGGTTTTCTTTTTGGGAAAAAGGCAGAGTTGCTCAAAGGTTGCCAGAGTGGGAAGAGACCCAGAGGTTGCCAAAATCGCCGGTTTGGAAATCGTATCTACAGTGAGCTTTTTGCCATCCTGTCCCTGTTTGACCACCTCGTTACAGAAGGTCTGGCCACCCAGCAACAGTCAGCTCATGTGTCCGTGGACATATTCAGCTGAACAGGGTATTTGTGTGCATCATCTTTCTAGGAGGTGATTGGGGCTCAGGTAGCCACTTCAATCATTATGCTAATTATTCATTGGGCTGGAAATGCTTATCAACGACCGTCAGGCAAGTGAAGAGCTGTTATGGGCTCGTTAGTGGCTTTTAGTCTCGTTAGGGGCTCATTAGAGGCCATCAGGGTCGGACACACAGCCAGACTCTCTGCCCAAAGCTTTGTTATCAGGAAATGAATTTCCCGTGGACAAGCTGATCACAGTGTTTTAGAAGTACGATGAGGCTGCCTGTTGGTAAACAAACTAGACAGAGGAGGTCCAGCGATGCTTCTGAGCCCTGCAACTGCTACTCTCGTAACACAGCAGAGCTAGGAAATGAGAAACTGCTCATTCATTTAGCCTTCTGAATTCTGTGTGAGACTGTCCTCCCATGAGAAGTGATGGCGTCAGTTGTTTCGGCAAATGCCCAATAATGTAGGACACAGGAGAAAGCAGTGTGATGTTATTACAGAGACAGGAGGTCGGAGTGGATGGATGAGTCGAGAAAACATTCAGCTTTAACGTGGGAGATCACTGTTTGTTTCCCGTTCCCTACGTTCCATGTTGGTTTCATTTAAACGTGACCACCATCTTTCCCTGATCTTAACCAAGTAGTTTTGTGCCGAAATCTCTGTTGTGAAAATAAGAGTCTTTCCTGAAGTGACAACAGTCATTTGAAAGCACTCCACTGATTTAGCATTGCAGTCCTGCAACACTGGCAGACTCTCAATGGACAGAAAAAGGAAAAAGGATCAAAACAGATGCCAGAGATATTGTCTTTTTCATTCCACACAATCTTCTTCTTCTTTGTCAAAACCTGGTGACTACATTACCCACAATGCAACTCGGCCTCCTCAGTTGGGTCAGAGATTGGGGTGTGTTATACTAGTAGCAGCTAATGTAGCCTGTAGCCTCCAGCCTGCAGCAGGGATGAGGAGCCGGCTCCTACGGGTTGGATGTGCCTGGAAAACCTCCAGCGAAAGGCCCGGAGGGTCCTGCTCAGATGCCGGAACCACCTCAACTGGCTCCTTTTGATGCAAAGGAGCGGCGGCTCTACTCTGAGCTCCCTCTGTACGTTTGGGAGGATAATGATAAGCAGCGTACTTTGGTGTCGAGTTTGTGGGACTTGGAGTCTGCCCAGTCACAAAAACATCAAAAATTGCACCTCATAACATCTGATTTCTGACCAAAGTGTCCGTGAGTGGGGCACAAGAACATGATCGAACACCGTGAAGGTTTGTGCATAAGCGACTTGGTCAAAAACTTAAATACAGCAGTGACATCCACGAAAAGCAGACTTCACATTTTAGTTTTACCACGTTCACGAGAGGGCCTCAGTTTGTACAACCCAATGTTATGGTGTTCTCCGCTTCACCGCCGCAACTTTTTCTGAGTTCAGATCCAGACGCATCTGACTGCAGCGTTACAGGACAACGAAATTCAGCTGTTTTTTAAAAATACTTCTATGGACAACTTTTACTACATTTACGTTGTGTTCAGCTCTGTTTCGAATCCACTTCCAGGAGGAACTTGCTTAATGCACAGGCCCTACAGTTACTCATAACACTCTTCTCTGTGTATCTTCAGAGACGCATAGTTTAAGCTAAAGTGGCAGCAGCCCATTACTGCTGACACCCGTTAAAAAGCAGGCAGCATCCTCCAGGGTAAACATCAGTGACCAGCGTATGCGTATATCAATAAAGCTGCAGCTCACGCAGCTGTCGCGATTCGACGTGAATCTTCATCACAGATGCATTATTTCCTTATCCTCTGGACTGCTCTCGGTTGAAACCACGCGTTTCTTCCTTTGATTTGATATATTTATGGATCCAAGAGTTGGCGAGTTAAAGTGAGAAAACGTATTTCCAACACGGTCCGAAGATGTTAAAAGCCGAGACAAACAGACAGACTGTATAAGTGTAGAACTGGTTGCGTTTCCCTTCGTCTTATTTGAGTTTGCATGTAAAGGTCAAACCCTGGATTTAAACTGGAATCAATTTGCATTAACATTCTGAGGTTTTCAGCTGCTCCCATGCATGACACATAATGTACTGACCTTTACCTGTACTGCAAGAAACACACACTCACCTGCACACACTCATGAGCTGTTTTCACACATGCACTGCAACGCTGAACTTATGTAGACATTACCTGGAGCAGTTGTATGTGTGAGTGCAAATGTCACTGTACGCTGAGTTTCACTTGTAGATACAAAGCGTGTGTCCTGAAGTCTGCGCTGTCCGACCTTGAATCAGAGCAGACCTGATGACGTGCCCTGAAGTAAGAAAACAATGGAACACCCCAAAAACAGTGGGGGTGGGAGTACCTGCTTCAGCAACAAGTCATCCAGAGTAGTACAGGATTTCACCCTTACATAAACACACAGATAATGATTCACTCTGACTAATACACATGTCTCAGCTCCTGCTCATTCATATACATGTCTGTCCCTGATGGGCAGATGTTTCCTGGTTCACTTTAAGCAAGTAAACCCGGCTCTCTTTGACTTTGAATTGGATTCTAGAGGTATCGTGCTTTGTTTCAGGGTGGGCTGTGAGTGCCTAGTCATGCTGCAACACAACACGGGAGAAAAAGAATAGAACCTGATTCTATTTTGGAGCTTCCTCGCCACGATTTCTGCAAACTTTAGAGGAAACTGATTATTGGCTAAAAGTTGAAACTAAACTGGTAATGCAGTGCATTTCATATACAAACTAAAGCCGCCACTCCTCTCACTTAACCCTCAGGGAATCCAGGTGACACTACGCATCTGATCCTGAGAGGAGTCTCTAGGGAAGCACTGTCCGGGGGATCGGAGGCTCATCTTCATATCATTAAGTGCTGGCTGCTGCATTTTGTGACCTCGCAGTTCATTTGATCCCGGCACCGCGTACAAATCTTGTCTGCGGAGACGTGAACACCAAGGTTACCCGCTATGTCACATGCGACATCATGGTCTGACTCTCGAAACCGAGGTGAGACTTACAACTGCTGTGCAAGTGTGTGCACCGCTGCCTCCCCCATCTGAGACGTGCTGAGACATAACGATAAATCATGACATTTTATGATTAGTGTTGGTAGCCAAATGTTGGCAGCCACCAGTTTTAGGTAAGAATATGACAGAGAGTAGAGCTGCTCTTGGTTTTCAAATTGGTCCTGTTGCATCGACAGTATTTCAGACACATTTTGCAGGTGAAGCGCGCCCCCGCGCTGGTGCAGCTGGCTGAAGACTTGAGTATTTTGTTCGGAGGTTGAGCATCGATGGTCTCCGTACAGACCTTCCTGCAACCGATCCCCAGTGACACGCTCTCTCTATGGATTATTAAGAAGAAACGCTATAGGACACTTTACCAAACCCCACCAGTGAAAAGCTGTGACGCCGATTTTTTTCGATGCAGAGCCATTTGCTGTGATGCGTATCTTTACTGATTTTGCAGTATGCAGCTTTACCGCAGGCTAAGTGTGCACCGTAGTCTGCATAACGTAGAAAACAAGACCGTGCTAGCAGCTCTGCCAAGCTGTACTTATGCGCGTTCGTGCTTTGAGCTAAACGCTAACATTAGCATGCTAGCACACTCACAGCGACAATGCTACCATGCTGATGTTCAGCGGGTATAAAGTTCGCCGTGTTATTGTGGTTTCTTGGCAAGCTAATTAGCAGTAAACGCAACGTCCAGCTGAGGCTGAAGGGAACGTCATGAACGTCTGGGATGTGGAGGAGACGCCGCTGCACAGATGATCAGAAACCCGACGATGTTAGAATCAAACGGGCGGGTGTATAGATAGCCAGGTTTCTGATGGTCCAGATCACATCCCAAATGTAATTAAAGCCATGATCAGTTATTACAGATAGTAGTTTGCATTTGCACCTGACGGTTGACTGCACCCTAATATTCTGTTCAGCTGTGACACACGTGCCCCCAGCATCCACCTGTGGGCTCGCTGCCACTCATAATAATAATAGTTCACTATTCCTCCTCGCCTTCAATACTCTGGCTTCTTACTCCTGCTCATTTTCAGCCTCTCTCTCTCTCTGTCTCACACTTTTTTTAATAGTCTCTCGCCCCCAAGCTCCACTGCAGTCACTTCATCTTTCATCTTCGGTCGGCTGGAGTGAAAAATGCAGCGAGTTTTACGCTGAATTCCTCAGAAACATTCATTTGAAAGCTTTTTCTACCACTTTCTCATTGACTTCTAACCAGCGTACAAGCCACCAAATACACCTGACGGATTTGTGACCTGCTCTAGCTGTTCTAAAACCAGGATCCGTGTCGTAATCATATCTCCATGAGGCGTGACACATCCATTAGGCCTGATGGGTGCGTCATGACTTAATTCAGCATGACTCAAGTCCTTACTGTTACCCAACTTCATTTCCATTGTAAATGGATGCTTCCATTTTTGGGTCCGTTTTACCTGGTTTGGCCCAGGCCCCTTAATTCCAGAACGCTGCAGCCTTCAGTGATATTTTAGTCAACAGCGTCCTTCCAACTTTGTGGGAGCGATACGTTGAAGACCCTTTCCTGTTTCAGTGCCCCCGCACTCAAATCCTAGTCTCAACAGCCCCTCCAAACTGAATGACAAAATACATTATTTATTATGTGGAATTGCCCTCCAGAGTGGCACATGTAATGCCAGCGCCTTTCAAAACACTGCGAAAATGGAACCCCTGGTTCTGATCTGAAATCACTACGGGGACGGTTTGCTCAGGTTAAGGCACAGAAATGATGACGCCGACGCTGCTGTCGTTTCTCTTGGGAGGACAATCTCCCAGGTCCATGGCCTTGTCACCCAAATTTATTCAATTCGGTTTTATTTATATCACCCAGTATCATAAATCGCCTCGAGGGGCTCTACAATCTGCACAGCACACGACACCCTCTATTAGCGCCTCGATTCGGAAAAGGAAAAACTCCTCAAAAAAACCTTTTTAATGGGGTAAAAAAAGGAGGAAGAGCAACAGAGGAGGGATGCGCAATAGATTTCGTGTGTACAGAATAAACCAACACAGTAAATTTACAGTCTGAACAATCGGGATGACAACACTATATATGTGCTGGCCCTCGGAGCCAACAAGAAGAAATCTGGTGGACAGCCCGAAACCAGAAGAGCGGGGCCTGCGTCTAAATCACACGCACCGTCACCTACAGTATGGATGCACTGTTCAGATGTCGTGTAGAGGACCTCACTTCCTGTACGTCAGGAAATTTGAGTGTTCGAACTTTAATCAGTGGCTTAGGTTTGTATAATTACTGTCTTGTGGTCGTCAGCAAAAGAGACGAACAAGACCATCAGTCGATCGACAGCTACAGTTTTGATGAGCCATTAGTTACGATTCAAGGAAAAAAGCCATAAATTTGCTCGTCCCAGCCTCCGTATATGTGAAGATTTCCGCACAGAGTTTGTGTGACAAGTTAGGAAGTGAATATCTTTGTGTTCTCAATGGCTGATCGGACGAAACACACAGCATAAAGATGTTTATAACGGGTTTGGAAACTTGTGACGGGCATTTTTCCCCACTATTTTCTGTTATTTTCTATAAAATGCTTGTTGATAAGGAGGAAACTCCCCAGAATATCATATTAAAGCAGCAGTTTTTTTTTTACCAATACTAAATCACAGGCTTATTAAACTTTTCACCTCTGGAAAAAACGCGTTCCTGCTCGTTGTATTAAACTAATATGAATTTTTAACCTTATTATCAGTCATCTTCATGTGTACCCGCGGCGTTACGTGTGCACTTTATTGGATGTTGCAGTAGTTTATCTGGTTTGCAATTGTCGCGGGCAAATTGAATCCCACCTCAGAAGCCCATTAGTCCCTGCGCCGCCCTGAGGGAGATCTGGCTGTCGGCTCCGGCTTACGTCCCAAATCGCAGGATTCTGGCGTTTTCTTGTTTTGTGTGCTGCTTTTCTTACGTGCCGTTTCCAGGCTGAAGTGACCTTGGATTTAAAGCAGAGAGGAAGTCTCAACCCCAAATCCCTGCTTTATTTTAAGAAGGCGTGTTGAAGTGAGACAGAGGGCATCTCGGGCTAAATATTTCATAGCGAATTAGGCGGCTAATTGCTAATTAAGGGAGCGTTTCATGCGTCATCAGAGTGTTTCATTGGTTGGGAAGGATTAGACAGTTTTTTTCCACGGTTCAGACACAGGGTGATCACTGCTCAGGAGTAACAACATGAAGAGCAGACAGGAAACGACATCTTTCACGGTGACAGCAGTGGAGGCTGATATCACAGGGAAAGAGGGAGCACACACGTTTGGCTCCCTGCTCAGAGGCAAATGATAAACCTCTGTGCATCTTAAGTGTTTGTGGAGTGTCAGCCGGTGAGTTGTTGCCGTCTGCAGAGCCTGAGTCAGCCTCGCAGGCCGCAGCTCCGCACCCCTGAGAGCATAAATTACAGGAAGTTGTTCTGCTGCGAGGCACTGGGACACCGGCGGCTGGAGATGACGGGGTTCGCAGTCAGGTGTCGCTTCTCACCGTAGAGTGGGTACAGTCAATCCAAAATCCGATCCGGTGGTTTTCCTTGCATATGGATGGATGTAACTTGCCCTACGAAACTGAAATGTTCGTGGAAACTTTATAACACCTCAGCCGGGGATTTGTTTTTACTCAGACTGTTTTTTTTTTTAACCTACTCGTTCATCTGATGCTGGATGTTTGGGGCAGATACTGATATTGATGTGCAACAGTACAAAGACTCATTTTTGGCAGATGTGTTGCAAGGATCCCCTAACGTTTGTTGATTAAATGACTTTGCAGTCATTGATCACCTTGTGATAGGAGAGATGGAGGTGAAGTGCTACACACACCGTCCACAGGTTGTAGCGCTGCATCAACTGACTGAGAAACCAGGTGAAGGACATGGAAGATGGCAGCCTGTCAAAAACACCATTTGGGATTTATTCAGATAACAGAAAGGAATCGTAGCGAAGGTTTAGCCACGGTCTATACTTGTGAGCCCCTTTCCTCCATCATTGCTGGGGGGGCTTTGCCACTCACGGTCACATAAGTATTGGACATTCAGCATTGATTGACCATCTGACTAATCAGGAGAACCGATCCAAGATTAGCCTTTTGGTCACAATGAGTGTTGTAGGTTTCCCTCCACGTTGCTCTGGTGCTTCTGTCCGCGGTTATCAAGCTTTTTCCTTTGATCCACATTTCTTTTATTGACACTGGGAGCTGGTTTTGGATACTTGGCTGTTTCCAACACCGATGCGCCGATATCAGCAGCCTGCAGCTATACTGTATCAGTCAGACGTTACACTGGCGCACACTGGCTGAAACCAGCCAAACTACTGCCGCGAGAACTACTGGCAGTTACACTGGTGTTTGCGCCTGTGTATTGCTACTGTCATACGACCGAAACTACCGTTAATGCCAATAACTATTACACCTACCTCTTCTGGTAAAGACTGCTCCTTCCACGGCATTGTCACTGCTACTTCTGCAACTGCCGTCGCCAACACAACGGCCAGAACTTAGCTGCTACCACCACGAATACAACATCCAGCACCATTTCAGCTGCTCCGACCAAAAGAGCCCAGTGAAAGCTCAGTGAGGACGGCTGCACAGTTTGCTGTGGTTCCCCCCTACATCCCCTAAGCTCCGGTTCAGATTTTAAGAGACTCCCGCCTCTCTCTATCCAGTCGAGAAAACATGAAAATACAGCACTGCTCTCCCTTCAGTCGCCCATCAGGGTGGTCTCGATTAACCCGGTTGGCTGCATGTGGAGCTTCTGACGCTCCCGGTGCCGCCTCCGCCGCAGCCGGAAGCATCATGACTCCGTCTACAGCCAGACTGACGGTGGTCAAGGCGGGGAGTCGCGTTGAAGCGAGCTAGAACTAGCTGCTCCCGTTTGCCCTGGGCTTGACCTTCCCAGCACACCACCGGATGCAAAGTCCACCGACCGAAAACTCTCAAAGATACATGACGTCGATCGGTTTTTAACCCATCCTGGTGCTTTTTCAGGAGAGCAGGTAACCGCCGGTGCTCCATTTGAACACCGCTCCACAGTTTGATATCATGGATGATAAACTTTCTGAAATGATCATTTTCTCTAATATTCTTTGTATAACTGATATATTATTTTAGAAGAGTATGTATAGGAATAGCATGCTCTTTCTTTTCTGTCAGATTCAATTTTTCAATTTGATTTTTTTACGTCATCATTGCGTCGTCGTATATTTTGCCTCATCCTATTCATTCCCTCTTCCTCTCTTCCGCCTCCCTCTCATACATAACACTGTACGACCACACGGTCACTCTCTTCATACCAACACACACACACATCCAATGCATCTTTCTCCGAGACCCGGCACACACACAGACTGTGTATTAGGGGTTAAAATCCTGACTGATAGGCTGGGCTGAGAGCTGGACTGACGTCCTTAAACATGTCAGAGATTATAAATATTTAATGCTCGGGGCTCAGGCTCCGTACTCTCTCTTCCAACAAATGTCCCCAAGTATGAGGGAAAAAAAAAAAAAACCATGACTTTTAAGAAATGTCATGGGTTTTTTTTTAAATCGTTCCCACTTGTTTTAAATGTCCTCATTTTCAACAACTTATGTCACTTTCCAAACATGTCCCCACGATCCAAAGATATTTCTACTTTATAAAAATATTCTTACCTACCAAACTGTCTAGCAAATACCCTGACTAACTCTACACAAGTGTCCTCACTTTACAAGTATGTCCTGCAATAAGCACACACTTATTTTACTGCATGAGGTTCTACTCTGTTGCATTGTTTTTACAGTGATTCTGAAAAGCTGCTCCGTGTGCCACTGTTCTCTTCAGTATTTCCTTTCTATCCTGCCGCTTCACCCTCTTATCATCTGCGCACACTCCCCCTTTCATTCAGACAGGAACGGACATTATCTAATACTAATCAATGCTGCACCACAAATCAGCTTAAGCTGCTGTAATTATGCTGCATCGTACACACAAGGCTCCAGAGACTCTTTGTCTGCAGCTCCGAGTAAATCACAAATTCATCAAACCGTCATTTTTAAAACTGACTCCCGGCTCCTTGTTTAATCTAGAACTACTCCAGAAGAAGTCTTTTCACCTGTAGCCCGAACTAACCTCTGACTGCCCAGAAGACTAGACCTGCCGGGAACGGAGACCCCCTCCCAAATAGATCCTCCGCCTAAATCTTCTTACACTGATAAAATATGCACACGATTTTATTTTAGAGCCACTCAACTGCTCCGACAGAGTTACCGGTAATCCGGAGGGTGTAATGAGATGCAGCTCAATTTATCTTCGCGATCACAGTCAGAGCGGGGAGTCCGGCTGTGACCACCAGACGTCCGTTTTTAAACGACAGGAGGCAAGGACGGAAGGAAGGACGCCGTACAAATCCTACAGTGAAATTAAAAATGCCTTCAAGCTCGCTAAGCCGCTCTTAAATCCAAATCCTACAGGAGAATGGTATGAATTTCACCAAAAACAGTGATGCAAGAAGGACTCCGATCTTATACAACAGTGTAAAAATACCCAGTAGCAAGCGAAGGTCGCACATTCAAATGATTGCTGAGAAATCACACGAAAGCGTTATCACCGAAATGCACTTTACTCATCCAAAGAACTCATCGTGCAGAATGGCCTCTTACAAGGGAGGATACACAGCAGCCGAGCAGGCGGCAGCAAAGCGGAGCAAACTAGAACTCGTCATTATCGTTGGCCAGTCGTTCATCTACGATACACTGATAAATAACGTGATGCATAGTTCAAAAGCCATCAGTGAAATCTCTCAATCAAAGTGCACTTTCAGAAAGTGGTACTCGACATTTTCACGTTGTGGCAGGTGGAGGTGGAGCTTACTGGAAGTATTAGATATATACACACACACACACACACACTCTGCACAAGTCCTGCATTTAAAATGTTACTTTAGTAAAAGTATGATCAGAAAAATGATCTTAAAGTATAAAAAGTTTAAGTAGTCACGAAGGGAAATGTCCTCCTTTGAATGTTATGTTGTGGTATATTATAGTGGTGGTTGAATCGATCATATCACCATGTGTTTCTTATGGAAAATCTTAATTCAGTGATTGGTCAAATAAACCTGGTGGAGTAAAAAACACCAATACTCCCCTTTGAATTGCAGGGTATTGCCAGTGTGAAGTGGCGTGAAATAGAAATACTCGAGTAAAGAACGAACACCTCAAATTTACACTGAGCAGAAATACTCTGTTACTTTCCTCCACTGCCGGAGAAATTAAAACTGTGGATCAGGTGGCAAAAAACACACACACTCTGCGGGATTATTATAAGAATGTGATGAGGAATAATCGAGGACCATTCAGCGGGTGAGCCAGTCAAAGATTGGATGGAAAAGAAATGTAAGAAAGCAGCAGCTACTGTGTAAATCAGCCTTTACAGGAATATCGGGAGGATGCGTTTTAAATGGGACATGTCACTGGAATACTGTGAAAATCATAGCAAGCCTCTCCCAGCGGAATCTGAGGATGAGGAGCGTGAAACTGAATCCAAGGAAAAGGAAGTTCGACTCTGTCAGGCTCCCACATCCGCGTCCAGCCGCCCTACCTGTCTGCGCTGAGCGCCGTGAGCGTGAACACCGACACGCCGACCGAGGTGAGCTGGATGACCGGGATGAGTTTGCACGCCGCCTCGCCGAACACCCACTCCTCGGAGAAGAAGCGGAAGGCGTCCACCGGCACGCAGGTGACCAGCAGCAGCAGGTCTCCCGCCGCCAGGCTGGAGATGAAGATGTTGGGCACGCTCCGCATGGCGCTGTTGGTGATGAAGATCTTCACCAGGGTGATGTTGCCCAGCAGACCCACGGTGATGATCAGGATGTACACCGAGGTCATGACGCAGCGCACGGCGAAGTGGACCGTCTCCCCGCCGGGCTCCTCGGTGGAGTTGGGGCTCAGGGCCTCGGCGTCTCCGGGATCGGCCGGGGATAAGTTAGACAGGAGCTCGTCGTCCATCGCCGGTGTGCGCTCGTCCTGCGCGGCGCCGGGATATCCACGCGGGAGCGCCCCCGGCGACGAGGGAACGGGACAGGGCGCAACGGGATGCTCCGCGCGTAAAGACGCAATGTCAGCGGGGGTTGTCGCTCCGAGACGACGCGGCGAGAGAGAGGAACCCAAACTTTCTCCGACTGGAGAGCGTTTGTCCGACTGACTGACTGAGCGAGCGAGAGAGGAAGAGAGAGGGTGAGAGGCGACCGGTGCGCGTAAAGAGAGGGAGGCACTTCTCCGACACTGGCAGCAGACTCTCTCTCTCTCTCTCTCTCTCTGTGTGAGGGAGGGAGGGGGAGAGAGTGCAGAGAAGGGGGAGGAACTAAAAGGCGTTTAATATATAAGGTGAGTTTGGATGGATAGATGGCGAGACAGACAGACAGAGTAGGGGCCAGTACTGTAATCTAAGGAGAGAAGAAGCCTGGATGAGAGAGACAAAGATGAATGGAAAGAAAAGAACCCAGAAGAGGAAGGAGCGCAACAGGGAGGATAAAAGGGAGCAAAGGTGACAAAGGGGGGAGGACACAAGACACGTGGATCCCTGTGAACATAATGTGATAATAAAAGAGAGAGAGAGGAACCGAGGCTGATGTTGTGTTTTAACTCGTCATACTAAATGAATAGCAGGTGCGTGGGGGTCAGTCCGAGGCGGGGAGGCAGAACGTCTGAGGCTCGGCCCGTGTTTACGTGTGACAGGTGTCCTCCAGTTGCATGCTGGGAATGAACCGTACCATCACGGCATCGTTGTCAGGCTGTGAGACGACAGTCGTGGCACACAAATCCGGGTCCACGACCCTCTACGGGTCACTGCAGGCTGCAGGGGGGTTAGTGGGGGGGGGTTTAATCCAACATGTCATTCAGATTATTGGGATTCAAACGCAGCAGTTTACCAGTAACTGTCAAAGATTCACCGTTAATGTAACTGAACTGTTGAAATAGCTGCGCCACTAATGTTTATTCGAAAGAAGAATGGATGAAAGGATTAGAACCAATTTACCGGTGACTTTTCTGAGGCTGTGACCGACGACTGCCACGAGTTACCACCAGCAGTAGCGGGCGAGCGAGGGATCAGTCTCATCGGTGGGATTTCTTCATTTCCTTTCAGAGGCGCCTTCCCGCCGGATCGGGCAAACGGCTGAGATGCATCTTCGAGTTAGTGGCACAAAGACCGGTCGGTGATTGGGCTAAAAAAAAAGCTGCAGGTAGGTGACGGGCGAGACGCAGCGCACACCCCGGAGCCCACGAGAAGCACGGAAATCCACAGCGGACGGGGGTGGAGTATATTCACGGGCTTATCTTCTGCCAACACCTGCCCGCTTTTTCTTTTTAAACCCAGCGGTTTACTTTGTGCGGACCAATTCACCTTATCATGAAATGTCCAGGTTTCTCTACATGTCTCAAACTCTATCCGAGTACTTCCCCCACTCGATCGGGGACGTGGAGGGAAGTAAAAGGAGGGAGAACCGACAAATCCAGACAAATGTCGGTTTTGAGTCGAGGAATGTGATGAACCATTTGACCTTTCTCCCGTTTTCAACCCCAAACTTCTCTTGGTTGGACTCTGCACATGTCGAAACTCTGTTCCGGCAGGTCGGTGATCAGTGTCCTGGCGGCGGGTCCGGGGAAAAAACTGGCCCACAAAACAAAAACAGCTCCCGGGGTCCGTCCAGCTCCCAGAAGCGCCTTCTAACTGACCAACGCCTCACCTGGGGAAATGCGCGGGCGAATAGTCTGGGAGCCCGGCGACGATGAGGCGGAGCGGGGTCACAGTATAACCCAACGGCGGGCTGTGGTTCACTCGTGAGCCACCAGCGGCTTAGTCGCGCTTTCTCCCTACTTCCGGTCCTCTAACCGCGGGGTTTTCAAGTTGCCGGTCGCCATGCGGAGCTCGCGCTTCCGCCGCCTCACCGAGCGCAAATGGACCCCGTCCGCGCTGCCACGGTGGCAGATGCGTAACGGGCGTTGGAATTCGATCTCGACCTCCTCGGCTTCAACAAGTCGGGATCGCTCGGATTTGAGCCGCGCGCGATACCGGAAATCGGCCTTTTCCGCGTCCACCGGCTGACTGCGATTCAACCGACGGGCCCGTTTCAACACAGAAAATAGTAACAACGTGGGTTCGGTCCAGTGTTAGTCTCCGACCTGAAGCAGCCGAGAGATGTTCCGGAGTTTGTTACACGTCCGTAGCTGAAAAATAACGGGTCTGAGGGAGGAGAGGAGCGGTTGGAGCTGTTGGAGGTTTAAGCATCTATGTGTCATGGGCAGGCCCCGTGACGGAGCCTTTATGGGAAATAACACTGAATTACGTTGAAGAGGGTTTTGGGGTATTCGTATCCCAAAGTGTCCTGTGGTTACGTTTGTCGTGTGGTTCCTCTAATGTACCCGGTTTAAATCCGAAACAGGCAAATGCACCATGCGCGGGTCAGGTAGCAATGATCTGACTGCTCCGCGGAGAATGAAAGAAACGACGATGTTTTAAAAACCAGGGAGAAAAACAGCGAGTTTAGTTTAAGGAATGTGCCGCTAACTCCGGTTTCCCGTGTTCGCCTTCAGGCTGCAGCCACGGGAGTCCGGCCCACAACCCAAGAGGGACCCTCGGCTTGGTTTGTAACAGCAGGCGTCACCGGACAGGCCGGTTGGATGTATGGAGCCAGAAAGTAGGTTCGGTGTCGTCTGTGTTCTTTCTCTCAAACCCCGGACGTCATTGCACGTGCATGTGTGTGTGTGTGTGTGTGTGTGCGTGTGTGTGTGTGTGTGTGTGTGCGTGTGTGTGTGTGATTCCTTGGCGAGCTTAACGCTGGGGGGTCACCGGGTGAGCTGGTTGCATGCGAACCATGATATGTAAGGTCGAGACATAACTGGATCAAAAGTACCGACACTGCCGAGTCTTGGTCCACGTGACAATGCGTTACGGGGCCGCTCGTGTGGGTCAGAATGGAGAACCAGCATCCAAATATCACCGGGAGTCTATGAAAGAACCAAACGACAAAAGGAACTCCAGGCGCATTTCGGGGTCCATGTTCTCCTCCGCTGTTTCTGGCTGATTGAACAGGTCTTATCCTCGCTCCGGATTAAACAGAGACATGACTGACATGCTCAGTGGCCAGTGGATGAACCGGGGCGCCGACTCGGCCATCACCTGACCTCAGATCGGACCTGCGTTCGTGACTCCATCACGTTTTTGTGTTGTGCTGCGTCGTTTTGTTTTTCTTTTTTTTTGTTTTTTGTTTTCCGACAGCGGGAATCTGAGCCAAGGCGCTTTTACGCACGAGTCGGTTCCCCGGCTCCGCTACGAGCCAGCAGTGCGCCGTCAAAGACCAGTCAAGCCTGACGGGGTTAGGACGAGCGGCGCCGGAAGCGCCAGGAGTTGGCCTTCAGAATAAAAGCTAAAACTTTCCCCCCCACCAAGATGACCGGGACACTTTGTTGGAGTCGGTATGGACGTAGTGCTGGTGCTGACAAGCTGAGACACATGGTCCGACAGATGGGTTCAAGAGAACACTTGTCTGCTCGTGGCGGCCGTTTTGAGGACTTTTAGTCATCGCTGGGGCCCCAATGTTATAAAGTTGCAACGTCACTTTTTCAGGACGATTCTTCCGCTCGGGGCCGAATAAAATGTTTTATTTCAGCGCGAATAGCTTGCGCGATCTCGCGGACCTTGCATGCCCGTTGGCACACACACACACACACCGCGTGCATGTCACTCACACGTCGTACAGTGTTGCCGAGGTTCTGCTTCGTTCTTCTTTTCCATCGGACCCTTTTCATTCATTTAATCTGGCCTTACCTCGCTCCCACGTCTGACGTTCAGCTGTTTTCAGAGTTGTCCGCTGGGCCCGTCCATTTTCAGGCTGTCCTCCTCGAAAAAGCCCTGCGTTTATTTTGAACAGTGTGACCGGAAGTGCGCCGACCTAATGCCGCGCGGCTTGACCGCACTCTCTGTCCCGCAAGGTCCCGCAACTGGCATGAGTTTAGGATCCCTGAGTGGAAAAAAGAGGGGGGAATGAACAGCACGCCGCCAGGATT
This sequence comes from Xiphias gladius, assembly GCF_016859285.1. Classification (NCBI taxonomy): domain Eukaryota; kingdom Metazoa; phylum Chordata; class Actinopteri; order Istiophoriformes; family Xiphiidae; genus Xiphias; species Xiphias gladius. Next base: position 1,421,614 of record NC_053403.1, on the reverse strand, counting down.
ACGGTTGGTGTGTGGACTTCCATTTTATTTCACTTTGTCCGGCTTTGGCTTTTGGAATTTGAATTTTGATCGTGGTTTTCTTTCTGTGTTGGTGGCTGGTCGCTCGTGGCTCGCCAAGGGACTGTATTTGGGACAACAACAGCTCCGTGAATGCTCTTCCAGAAGTATTTGCAGTGCAGGGTGTGTTGTCATCACTCTTGTTTTTGACTTTTTATTTTTCTGATAGAAAATTTATTCATGTGTCCATGTTTAAAAAAAAAAAAAAAAAAACAACAACAACAAACAAACAAACAAACTTCACAAAAACCAAAAAGTAAGCTTTGTGTCAAAAAGTATGAAAGGACCATAACTGATTTATTTACCACATTTAAAGCAGGGCTGTGCATCAGAATATTCCAATGGTAACTCAGCTAAGAACAGACACGTTTTTCAAAATAAAGCTCAACACCTTAAAAAAAACCTTTTTAAACTGTGAGAAAACGACATTAAGTTCAGTTGAGCTCTCATGGTCCTTTACCTAACCAGGTGCATTGTATTTTTGTTGCATGTTTGCCATCTCTCTCTCTGCATTGTGTGCAACAGGAGGTTGTTTTTTTCGCTGACATAGTTCTGTGGGGATTATAATGCAGGGACCACATGCCCCCCCGGGCCATTGTTGGCCCCTCTGTCTCTGTTGTCCTTTTTCTACTGAGTGAGTCAATTGATGGAGGGATAAAAGGCAAAAAAATATGCATTGACACGGGCTTTCAGGACACAGGGAGAGAGAGGGAGAGGGTTCAGTTGGAGATTTTGGAGCCCTACTGTTGGTGGCCTTTAACTGGTGCCAGCAGCGAACCGGCCATGAGGGCCCAGAGCAGCCCTGGAATTAAACAGGGGAGATCGACAAGCAAACCATGTCTTTAAACTACATCAAAAACTTCTATGAAGGATGCGTAAGTAGACGACAAAGGCGGATGGCGGGGGTTTTATCGTTACATTCATCAGGGCTTATCCTGCTGCGACTTTCTACGTTTCAGGATTTGATAGTTACAGAATTCAAATGGAATGACATTGATTTCGTGCTTAGTGTTTTTAATCCACTCCTTTTACCTCCGTCTTCATGTAGCTGGGCGACATGTTTGTAGGCCAAAAAGCTCTTTGCTATGTGAGCGTGTCATTTAGGTCTTCTTTTCTGGTGACCATTACTCAGTGCTAGTATCAGGACAGAGCAGGTAAAGAGAGGAGATGGGAAATGTTTCCTCTGAATGGGTTTTGTTTTAGCTTTCAGAGCCCAGGGCCTCAGTGAGCCGCTGTTGCAGCTGCATTTATCTGGCTGACAGAAGCTATTTTCTCTTTGTCTCCGACTGCGTGTGCGTGTGTGTGTGCGTGCGTGCACGCCCCTGTGTGTCCTATGCACATTTGTCTGTCGCATGTCTGTGCCATGAAAATGTGAACGCTTGTTTGAATGCATTATACGTGTCTTTGTGTGTCCGTTTGTGCACATTTGAGCGTCTCCGCTCTTGCTTGTCTGTGTCCCTGTCTCAATGTGCTCGTGTGTCGCATCGTGTAATTGCGCCTTTCTGTGTGTGTGTGTGTGTGTGTGTGTGTGTGTGTGTGTGTGTGTGTATTTGTGTGTGCTGTTCCTGCTCGCTTGCATGTGTGCGTGTGACTCTGTGCATCTGTGTGTGTCTGCGTTCTCTGTGCGCGTTCCAGCTCAGGCCTCCTACGGTGATAGGCCAGTTCCACACCTTGTTCTTCGGCTCGGTGCGGATGTTCTTCCTGGGCGTTCTTGGCTTTGCCGTCTACGGGAATGAGGCACTGCACTTCAGCTGCGACCCTGATCGCCGAGAGCTCAACCTGTACTGCTACAACCAGTTCAGACCCATAACACCTCAGGTAGGACTAGACTAGACCAGACTAGACTAGACTAAAAGGTACAACCAGATTACACAGTACTGTAGAACACTGGTACAACCATGTCAGTCCTCTAACGTCACACAGAACCGAGGTAAGCTAAACTGAACTACCTTTTAGAGCTAGTATTGGCCAATATTAACTAACTGCAGACATACTGCCCCTGTTTTGCGCCTGTGCCGATAAGTAGCACAAAAAACTGTACTACAGAATTGACAAAGGTATGTTCGAGGTACTTTATGCAGAGTGCCTTCATTTACATAGTTTGTCCGCCAGAGAGCTCTGACAAGTCAAAAAAAAAAAAAAATCATAGACAGACTTAACCAAAATGCTGTGTAATTTATTAATGTAATAAAAAATTGTATAGACATTTTATTGATTCTTTATTGGTCTCAATAACCCAGTATCTGCCTGGTTTCTCTGTCAGTAGCAATAGCCGCCACAGCTCAGACGCTACCATTGACTGCTGCAGGCAGAACTACACTCAACTGGCTGTTTTTGTAGCTTTTATGCTACAAGATCAAAGATGCTAAACAGAAGTTTATTTAGACCTATACGATTAGCTAACCGAAATTATACTTAGGTAAAATAAGCTACCTACTATTGTTTAACTACTGCTTTATGAATCAAACCCATAACACCACAGTTTACCTCTGGGCTCGATAAAATTGAACCAAACTCAGCTAAACGTAAATTACACAGGAATGATGCCCACCAGTATAACCATTTCAGTCCTCTAATTTTCCGTAATGTATATAACTAGGGTAAGGTAAGCTGAAGTATGCTAAAATAAGATAAGGAAACTACCAGTAGCCACTGCTACTGCTATGACCCTAACAACTAAACTAAATGGGTGTAACAGGCTAAACTACCGCAGCAAGATCAAACCAGCTATAACCAAACAAAATTTTATAATTATTTGAAATATACATAATACATAATACATAATATCAGCTAAACTAATGTTTGCTTAAGTAAAATGTGATGATTTAGACTACAATTACAGCGAAAAAATACTGACTTGTAACGTTTGTAGCTACCAAAATTAAACTTAACCAAACTAAAAATTGTAACTAATTGAAATTAAAATACAAATTACAAATTAATGAAATGGTAATGTATCCTACTGGTTTTAGTTCTCTAACATCGGATTACATATATAACTAAGCTAAATTATGCTAAAAACAAGCTATGATGAGGTAAGCTATCTGTATCTAACTAAACTAACCTAACGAGGTTATGCTAGTACAGGAGTAACTTAACAAAACGGCACAATTACACTAGACAAAAAAATGCGTAGCCCAGTAAGGCTAACCTGTTCTAAAGAAGAGCCAAGCTAATGGAAGCTATAGCATAGCAATTAAAAACTCAAACACTAGGCGAGTTGCCTGCCCTAGTAATAAAGACAAAATATTATTCCCTTCTGCAGGTAATGGTACATGTTTCAGATCCATAAGATCCAAGATCCAAGATAAAGTATTCTAAAATATGACAATCATCAGCTTTGTATAATTAATCTAATAATCTATAATTAATCATTATCAGCATAACTGTTCCTTCAGATTGGTAGAAATCGCAACTTGGGAGAGATGAAACATTGCAGCAGTCATTCAACTCAACTGGGTTCCTGACTGCCTCAGTTACCAAAGAAACAAATACCATATATTATTTACCTGTACCATCTGGATGGTCAATTTAAACCAATGTGTCAAGTGATGAAAAATAAATGTACGAATATTCTTTTCCTTTTTTATTCTTGTGTCTTCTCTCACTGCTCAAAGTCTTTTCCTTGCTTTTATGCCCCAACCTCTTAGCGTTTCTACTTCACTCGCCCACTTCTCTTAATGTTTTCTTCTTTCTTGCTTTCTCCCATCATCTATTTCATGATTCGTCCATTTTTTACGCAATCGTCTCCTTCCACAGGATTTTGACTTCCCCCTTTCTTATCTCTGCCTCTCCAGGTCTTCTGGGCGTTACAACTGGTAACCGTGCTAGTTCCTGGGGCGGTGTTCCACCTCTATGCAGCCTGTAAGAATATTGACCAGGAGGAGATCCTCGAACGACCCATCTACACTGTCTTCTATATAATTTCTGTTCTCCTACGCATCATTCTGGAAGTCATCGCCTTCTGGCTACAAAGCCACCTCTTTGGCTTCCAGGTCTGTCAATTTTAAATCATTTTAAACTTTATGAACTCCATAGAGTGCTAATCCATGTCATAGACTTGGATCCATCCATCTATTTTCAAGTTGCTTATCATGATAGGGTCATTGGGACAAAAGGGCATGCAGAGTATCCCCTACATCCTTTTCACCAGGAGTTCCTCCTGGGCGGTACCCAAACTCCCCCAGGCCAGCCAGGAGGTGTAATCCTTTCAGCATTTCCCAGGCTGCCATGGTTTCCCTTTCCAATGGGTCATACCCAGAACAGCTCTAAAGAAATGCTACTAGGGGAAATCCTTACGGGGTGCCTGAATCACATCAGCCGGCTTCTCTTAATGTAGTGGAGCAGCAGCTCAATAGTGGCTTCAGATCATTGGTATTTTCAAAATGTTAACTTTGTGTAAAACAGACCACCCTTTCAAGAAAGCTCAATCCATGCAGTTGTTGAGATAACCCAGGTCAAGGAATTAAGATTTGTCTCGCGCAATGGGCAACCTTTTCACAAAGATTTCTGCAGATCCATTTGTAAAGGTGTGATATACCCTGCCAAGAGTCCAGAGATGGAATTGAGTAGGACAATGCAAAAAAATTCAAAAATGGTGGAATAAACATCCAGTCAAATGTACTAGCAATTAAAGACCTTTCAGCTCCTGTCAGCAATAATCAAAAAGTTTTTTAAAAGGGGGTGATTAAAATGGAGGAGTGCTGTTGGCCATCCACCCAGCCAGGTGTAATTGTTACCAGCTAGTGGTGGTGGAAAATGGCCACCGTCTGAGCTACTTCATGGTTTCTCTGCTAGCAGGATGGTTTCCCAAATCACAAAAGCTTAGCATTTCAAGAGGATCCCTGGAACTTGACAGTTAGATGAGGTTGCAGCACTACCCTGCTGATGAAAAAGTCTGTTAAACTCTTTCAGTTTTTAATTCAACCTTGGCTGGTCTGGAGTTGGTACTTCCCAGTAAATGCTAGGTACATCTTGTTGGGGGTGTATGATAGGCACAGCCAGCAAGTGCTGTGTAGGAGCCAACTAGCCATTGAATAATAATTTGTCATCTATATAAATCAGAGAGAAATATAGTAATTGTACAATCAGTGCTTGGAAGTTCAGACAATCATGAAAGTATTACTGCCCCATGTTTCTCTTTTTTTCCTTAGGTCCACCCACTGTACATGTGTGATGCCAGTGCTTTGGAAAAGGCCTTCAATGTGACTAAGTGCATGGTACCCGAACACTTTGAAAAAACCATCTTCCTTAGTGCCATGTACACCTTCACTGTGATCACCATACTTCTCTGTATTGCTGAGATATTTGAAATACTCTGCCGACGGCTTGGTTATCTCAACAACCAATGACACATACATACGAGCGCACATGCACACAAAAAAATGACTAAGGGTGAAAATATAGGACACTATTTCTGCCAGTTTTTATCAGGCTCTTTGTTAGCTACTGCTGGACTTTTTTAAAACAGGAAGCTAACGCAAGAGCGAAACCTCACCTGTGGTCCATCGTGAGTGAGTTGCACAAAGAAATTTGGGAATGTGCGATAATGTCAGAGCTGGCAAGTCTGAAATATTCTCTAGGTGTTTTTTGCCCTTAACTATAGAGTGATCACCCCTAGTCGTATTTCAGATATCAGTGGGTCTGTACTGGCTGTGTCCAAGGGTATTGTATGGACTTGATGGCCAGAGATTATGCACCTCTGACTCGGAACCGTTGGGGGATGGGATAGAAAGATTTTTGGTTTTCTTTTTTTCCACAAGATGACTGAAAGAGAGGCGTCAGCTTCATGGTGCTACTAAAAACTGTGACCTTGGTCAAATTAGAGCACAAGGAAAGCCCAATTGTCTTGAACATGGTGGCCCATAACAGCTTCAGGGTCCCTAAAACCCTGTTCTTGGAGTTGCACCCAGTTGTACCTCAGATGTGATAATATTACGGAAGAAACAACCTGGAAGCATTAGCTGCACACATTTTTTGCCATTTGCTTAAGGACCTGGCGTGCACTAAATGCATCAAAGTTCATCAAACCAACTTGATGCATCTTCTCTGGACTTTTTTTACTTATGGAGTGCCAACATTGGACCCAAACTGCTCTAATTCAGGAGACTTTTAAAGTCACAGAAAGCTTTGATGAAAACACATAAAGTCCTCATTTAATGCAATAACAGCCAACAATGCAAACAACATAGCTAGTCACATAATTCTTTATAGAAGTGCAGATAAAACACTATAGTCTAGCTTGTCTTACAGGTGCTGATCAAACATGACAGGTAGACTATAGAGCTGTCCATGGATTATCACTTGTGTCATTCTGAAGAAACTGTGATTTAGAAACCTTAACCATGGGCGAGTGAACTGCAGGTGCCATTGCTCCTGACACTTCCATGCGTGACAGTTATCACTTCCAATATGTGTCTGTTATTGCTTCCAGCCCGTTCTGACCTTTACTTCCATCACCGTGAGCGCCACAACTTTGTTGTGGACCTTTGATGGGGTTGTCTGCCTTTGAAAATATCTGTTTCAGCTTGGTGTGTCTTGAAACAACCTTCAACTTGACCTGTTGAATTGAGAAAGACTGTCTCAAACAGGCCTCCCATCTCATGCGCCAGAAAGACTCAAACAAATGGCTCAGTTTACTTCTATAAAATGTAAGGGCGTCTTTGGACAATAATGTATCTTGACAATGATGCCATCACTAAAAATGGTCGAAATGTAGTGTTTTACTCTTTGAGGGTAAAAATCTCCACCAAGGATACTAAATTAATATAAAATGGGTTTGATGTAATAATAAAAAGAAAAGCAATGAATGGAACACTTCCAGGCTTAGATTTTGAAACTTGAAAGAAATTTATAGTCTGAAGGATCAATGACTTAAAAAACAATATTATTTTAAATTTAGGTTACAAATGTGTTGGGATGAAAATATTGAAAATATCTAATAGCATTACAAGTTACAATATTTTTTGAGTCTCTGGAAAAAATCTAATGCCAACAAGAAGGAATACAACACATTTCTTGTGCAATAGTACAAACAAATTGGTTGACATCCAATGATGAATTGTTCGGACAAGTTCTGGGCAATGTCATTGTTTGACAAAATAGGTACTGAACCGCATAATGTGTCCCAACATCCAAGTAGAGACGGATGAGGTGTGAGCCAGTGTAAAAAATATCACTGTGTAGTGTCGTTCTCAACAGACATGGACAAAATCAGCATAGAAATTTTGAAGACATTTTTAGAGATTCAAGGCCCTATTGGTCTCATTTAATGTAGTAACTATTATTTTTATGGCTGAAAAGCAAACCAAGTGCTCATTCAGCCTAAATATATTTGAAACGATCGTTGAGCCTTTGTCCATGTCTGATTCTCAACCATCACTCCTCTACTGTGAAACTCATCGAGGATGTCCTCTACCCCCCCACACTCTCTTTATATCACCTTTTCTTAGCTTGTGGTATTACACAAAATACTTTCCGTATTTTTGCCTTGGTGTCACTGTCAACGTATTTTGAAAATGATTACCTCTTATGTTTTGTAATGTTTTTTTTTTTTTTTTAATCAGACATCCATCCAACTTTTGTTATGAAGTTTTCAGCAATCTGTTTATCATCTCAGGTACAAAATTGCATTACCAGACAAAAGTGGATCAAACCCTCATTTCAGATCCTTTTAAACCCTTAAATAAGCTTTTCAGCCCTAAGGGACCACTCCAATTGATCCCAACCTACAGTACCAAAGGCCTGGTTAGTGTGACAGGGTTTAACAGGATTTGAAACAGGTATGTGACTCCTGTGGTTTGGGTTCGTCTGCGTTCTGGTATCTGTGAGTGGAGGATGGTTTTAAATTTTGCCTCTAAAAGTTCTGTCTCCAAGACTTAGGCCTTGTTTACATTAAATGAAAATGTAGAATTCCACATCTGTGCTGCTCAGCGGAAGAATATGGCGTGTAAAAGGATTTGATTAAATCAGGGGTGGATTTGCTGGAAACACAGCCCTGGTCCAGAATCGCCGTATGACGTATCAGTCCAGAGTCGGTCCAGTTTATAAAATGCATTACAGGAAGAAAATAGAGAACTCGGGACATTAGGCGGTCTTCTCAGCAACTTTTAAGATGGAGAGAAGGCACGTGACTTATCAGTTATCACTTGCCTTGTTTTCCTGCTTTGATGCCACATCTCTTTGTTTATCTCTAGGTCTTCTAGCCTGGTCACACCAGCGTTTAAAACAGCATAATTTCAAGGCAAAGTTAAGTCATTTCAGTATATTTGCTGCAATTATCAACACAAATCTTTCACATTGCGTTCAGCTTTGGTGGATTTGAATTTGTACCATTGACCAATAGCAAACCATCTCATCAGGCTTAGCTTTGTGGGAACGAATAATAGCTTATTAGCTGTGTTGCATCATCCTCTGCTCTGCTGGTTTGCTCCAGAGAATTATGAGACATAAGTCGATGGCGCAAACATCTCTTCAATAAAATGTCACGTCTCTTAAAATAATGTACTGTCTGTTTAGCAGCCAAGCTAGCTAACTTACTGACTTACGGTTATAAAGCCAACTGGCATGGAGAGCTATTGTGACTGACTAGCTTGTTTCCAGCTGGATAACAGATTAGCAGTTAGTTTGCCAGCTACAGTAGTTTGAGAACTAGCCCAGGCCAAAGACTTTACATTGTGATGACGTTACGCAAATAAAGCTAACTTCTCTGGGCTCTAGGAAAGTTTTACAAATATAAAACCTCAGTGAGGGAACCGACCTTGTTTGCAGTTGGAGGTGTCTTGTCAACAGTTCTACAGATGTCTCTTTTATAATGCTGGTGTATGGGGAAAATACTTGTTGGGCCGCAGGGGATTTTGACGTTGCAGTACCATGAGTGACCGCTATGGGGAAAATTGGCAGTAAGACTGAGTGGCAGCGCCGTATCCAGCTCTATTAATACATCCGTGCTTTCTGGTGTGACCGGGCCAAGATTCAGTTTTTCTTTTTTAATAAAAGTTATTCCATAGGCTGAAACCAGCGGGCTAGTCTCAGTTAAGAGCTTGTTCAAATTTGTACATGAAGCTGTGGTTAACAGTCTTAGAATGATTGACTTATATTTAGTGACTTGGAAAGCAGATGACATATTTTGACAAGTTTGAGTCATTGATAAGATTCTGGTGAATAAAGATTGGAATGTTTTTGGTCTAATGCAGAACTTAAGGCTAAACTCTTGTTCTTTTGATGAACTCAACTGTAAACTGTACTGAGTTGTAAAATATCAACAATGAGCTGAGGGATATAGTATTGGGGTTTTTGGGGAGAACTATTTACAAAGTCAAGGAGTATACCTTTAATATGTCTTGATGCTTCGTTTAACCACAAATATCAAGATAATTTGTGTAAATTCTTCAAATATGATGCATCACACAGTACAGTGCATTGAAAATCCATCTTTAATTTTTTATATCTTTGATTTTTACTAATGTTATACGTTAGTTGTGAAAATGGAGCTAAGACTCATTTCATATTTCATCAGCTGTTGTCTGTCTTTGTGTTAACAACATTTCCCCCCCTCATAAATGTCTACAACCTCACAGCTATGTCAAAGAAAAAGAGGCACACTTTATGACCAACACATACTCTGTTTGTCTGAGTGCTGCTGTTTACTGTAGGCGACCAGTAATTCTCCTACTTGTTTTGTCTTGAGATGATTGATTAAAAATGTCCTACCATTGTCTTTGTTTCATTCTTGATTGATTTATTGACTTCATTTCAGTATGTGGAAATCTTAACAATAAAGAGTTTAAGAAGGAACTGACCAATCGATGTAATCATTAATCCCTTTGTTAAAAGATTACAGAAAATAATTTGACCAGTTATATCATTTGTTAACTACTTTTAGCTACGCTAGCAACATGACTCTACTATGTTGGCTGGTCTGTTGGTCTAGTTGACACTTTGGTCCAAAGTAAAACATCTTGTGATTTGATGCAGAAATTCGTGATCCCCAGAGGTTGAATCTGTTAGCTAGGGATTCTATGACTTTTCATGCAGCACCGCCAACAGATCAAAAACCTCCACTTGTTTAGGACAACTTACCTCTAAAAACTTCAGCTGTTGTACCTGAATGCTAATGTTATAGTGCACAGTTAGTATGGTAAAAAATGTATGAATGGTAATATAAGTGCATTATCGTGGAAATGATAGCATAAAGGCGTCAACATACAGCTGTGGCTTACAAAGTATAGCTTAATTTGAAACAAGTCTAAGACTTCAGAGCTGAATCTGACAACCTGTGTATAAGATGTCCTAAAATGGCCACCGTACAGATGATAAACTGTGCTAATTTAGATAACAACATTAACTTTCCTCTGGTGCCACACTCAGGACAAACTTTATATTTTTGCCTCATTAGTTGCAAAGCTCCAAGAATAATAGAGTTCTGTCTTTCAATATCTGAACAATTTTGTTCTGTTGTGTTTTCCTGATTTACTCTTCATTTATTTATTGATGAATTGTTGACAGTTGAGTGTAGAGTTCAAACAACTGGCAAATTAATTTATCAGGCAATTGACACCAATTTTTGATGAAAAATGCAAACATTCGCCATGTCCAGCTCCCCACATGTGATGATTTGTTGCATTTCTCATTGTAATTCATTGTAATTGACTGTCATTGCGGTTTGGACTGTTGTCGGGACAAAAAAGGAATCTGAACATGTCCCATTGCATTCTGGAAAATTGTTATGGTCATTTGTACCCATTTTACAGACAATGAATCCCCTGATCAAAAAAATGTTCCAAAAAATCCGATTAGTTAGTTAGATAAATGGATTACAAAAATTAGATTAATGGATAGAGAGACCGACTGATTCTTTGGAAAAGTAGGAGGAACTCATCGGGTACATACTCCATGTCCACTGCTGCTCAGCAGTAAACAAAGGCCAACCCCATTTTAACTGGCAGGTCTCATAAGTCAAATTACATTAATTTATAGGGCACTTCATACAAAACAAACTTGAAAGAAGGCAAAGAAAGGACACAAATTGAATGTAAGGACGGAGGCATGCTTCCATTTGCATCATAGTCTCTCTCTGGATCAATCCAAATGTCCACCCTTTGGACTTGTGGATTGAGCTCTGGCAGACTTCAGTCATACGTACTGTGTCATATCCGCCATCGTCATCGTCAAGTCTGCGAGGATGCTGGGCCATGAGGGGATAAAATGAGCTATGAGACAGGACATAAAACCTCATTTGTTTCCATGGATATTAATGCAAGTTCTTGCCCCTGTAACCCATCTCAAAGTATGTTTCTGAATAGTTCTTGACATTGGAAATTTATGCAAGCTATTTTCAGGGCCTTCTGCGTTATACGACAAAGATAGATGGCTGGTACCCACATTAAACCTTTCCCTTCAAATGGGCATTTACACAGAAAATGTTATATTTACATGAAACTCTGAGCAGAGGATCCTCACATCATAAGTGGTCCATTTTTTTCTTCCATGATAAAAAACCAACCATTGCCTTTTATCACATTTGATCTTTTATAGCCAAATATTGCCTTGTTGAAAGGTGCTGTCCAAATAAACTTGCCTTGTCTTGCCTGTCTGACTGTGCAGATTATAACAAACAAATCCAAATTGAAATATCAAACCTTGCTACATCAATAAACAGATGTCTCCATAAGAAAATATGGTACATTTGAACCATAACCTGTATATTGTGTTTAATGATTATTTTATTAATTTATATTACCAATATGCCTTTATTTTACTTCATCACATCCATATTGTAAGCCTGCACCCTAGATGGATCCAAAGGAAGTCCACAGAAAGTCCACTTGAGGCCACTTGCAGACTTGATGAATTGTGAATCTGGATAGCCCTTAGCGCTCAAGTACTCCCCAGGAACTTCCAGGCCCACAAGTCTGGAATCAAGGGCCTAAGTACTACGGGGGATTTTTCTATAATAAAATAAATGTCCTCTGACTGTCCAGCTGTCATAAGCCAGATGAGAGATTCTCTGAGTTGATTGAAAAAGTTGATACTCATTGAAGTTGCTTTCAAGTATTGCTGTGTGCCCACAGCAATACGCAAGTGCCCACTGGACTTGTATGCCCTCGGTTTTGCCAGTCAGGCTACATAGAGTCTGTTGGAGATTTACAGTATTCAGTGTGAGAGTAGGAGCTGCACACTGTTCCCAGCCCAAAAAAGTACTTGCACCTCCTCTGCTTGTTTTTTGGGTGAATATATCTCCCCCCACCACTTCTGAAACCAAATGTACTATACATCCTTGTCTGGGTTTTGGATTTAGTCTCTCTGTGTCTGCATGTATGAAGCAACTCTGGTAGGGTGCAGCCAACACTAACTCAGCTCCGCTGATCCCATCAGCAAAAGTGGGGATAAAGTCTGGTGTGGTGGGAGCCAAGGGGTGCAAAAGTGAATCACCAAGGAAGTGGGTGGGCTTGCACCAGAATGTTTTAATCTATCCATCCGCCAACGGTTTCTCCCAAACTCCCCACCCAAACCCTTAACCACAACGGCTTTCCAAATCCCATGAGAATTTTGTTTCCAATTCATGGATCACTAGGAACTGGGCAGCGTGAACCTAATTAACCACATAAAAAAATACAACAAAGTTTTCCACAGGCCTCACCAAAGTCAAAATATGACAGGCTTTCTGAAAATCCCAGAGAACATTGGAGTGTTATAGTATATACTTCCTTTACTGTGCCTCATAGATCAGAGGTTCACTTAGCCACAAGATGAACCAAACAGATCGAAGAACTCAGTTTTCCCATGGGCCATAAACTCTCTTAACTGTAACAGACAAACTCTCCGCTCCAAGCCCAGCCACTTTCTTGGAAATGCAATTTTGTTCAATTTGTAGTGCGTGTTTTGATTCGCCTCTTACAGCATGTCTTCATTTTGTTTATCGTGAATATGTTTTGGCTTGTGTCCCTGACTGCAAACTCAATCTGGAGGCTCTTGGCTTTAACTTGACCTCAAACCAAATATCCTGAGTGGAACTTTTTTAATGGGTTTGGTCGTAAGGGATCCAAACCCCACCTCTGTAACAAACAACTGACTCTGAGTCTACTTTAGACTTGACACACTGTCATTCATGTGATGCGCTTATGGGTCAATTTCTAGTTAGGATTGGCATTAGACTTGTATTCCAAAGCAGTCACTCTCAGTTCTTTTACATTATTATTATTATCATATAGTTCTTTTGAAAATGGACATTTCTATGAATCTCCATCAATTTATTAAATTCCTGTTTTATATTTTATGTCTACTATGAACAAATAAAATAATACAGTAATTTCAGAACAAAATGGTATTTTTCTGCTTCAACGTGAATTGTGTACATTTTAACATCAGTTGTTTTTTTTTTATTGGAACACATAGTGAAACAATGAACGATGGTGACAAATCCATTTGTCACCACTATGCCTTTAATATAATAGAAAATATACAAAAAAGTACACACAATATTAGTAGTTTACATTTTTAAACAGTAAGTGTAAAGGCACAGTTATCAACCTGGTTGATTATATACACATATCATCATCATCATTATTATCATTATTATTATTATTATTATTATTATTAAATTTAAGAGACTCAATGTAATTTCAAAATTGAAGAAATTCACCAAATAATATTAGGAAATTAACAAGGGGATGTATTTAGTGGTTTTTATCTTCATAACTTTCATGAATCCTTTTATTCTTCATGAACAGAACAATATGTAGACATACATGCATTATATGTACATACAAAACTGATCACATAGCCTGAGATTATTAAAAAAGATTAATAATAGATTTAACAAAAACTAAAATAGTGTAATACACTGTATATATACCGTATGACAAAAATATAGGATTTAACTGCCTTTTAAAAAAAAAAAATACAATGAAAGAACAGATAGAAAATAGTTTCTTTTTTAAATCACAGAAGTACCAAGAATACTGAATATCAAGTTTAAATGTCTTGGACAACAACAACACTGAAAAAAGACACATGAAGTAATACATGCAAAAGATTGTGAACATTCAGTACACCATTACATCAGAAGTCCAGTAAATTAATATTAAGACAAATATACGTTAAAATCTAAATATATACAGTAATATTAAAACATTAAAAACAACAACTGAATAAAAAACCAAAATACACAAGTACACAGTGGAGGGATTATATAGAGACAGGGCAGGGTTTACAAGGAGAAATAGAACTTCATGATCATTATAAACTGAATATGTCCTGGGGTTTTGGACTGTTGGTTGGACATTCAAAGAAATCCCCTTGGGCTCTGGGAATCTGTGATGGGCAATTCATGCTATTCACTTTAGAGACCAAACAACCAGACTAGTCACTAATGAAAATAGTCGTCAGCTGCAGCCCCGACAGTGAATCTCAGAGATTGTATTTGAGAGTTGTATTTAATTTCCACCAATAAAATGTCTAGTTTTGAGGAATTTGTGATTGTGACTGAAGGATAATATAATATCATTTGTTTTCTTTTGGGGTTTTTTGTCATTCCTCCTAGTATCAGTTTGATCAAAAATGAGATGTGATGGATCCAGGAGGGACACCTGAACGGCGGATGACATCATCTGTCCCGCGTAAGCGGCTGCTCCCATTGGACATACACGCGGAAGTGAAGGAAACATTTTCGCTAACAACAACAGGGAGTCTGTACTCACTTCAATTGATAGATTTTCGTCTCCTGGGGGGGGACTTAACAGACATGGCCTTACCGGCTCAGCTCAAACCCATCCAGCACCACCTCCGGACCGCACAGGAGCATGAGAACCGGGACCCGGTCGTGGCTTACTACTGTAAGTTTGTGGCTGGCTAATGTTAGCCGTAGGAACTGTTAGCACCCCGGCTTCGTTTACCTCAGCCGGCAGCAGACGGTGTGTTAGCTTAGCCTCTAACTCTTATTTGAACAGGAGATTTTAAACCGGTCGTGGACACCTACTGTCCCAGGTCAGTGACGGGCCGCCGCGCAGCACTGTAACGTTAGCTGGGACAAGTCAAACTCCACTAGCCGGCTAACGCCGACTTCATGCCCTGACAGCTGACACCGTGTGGGAGTTCCCCCCTCCGTTCCACTCACCGAGGCAGACATGTCGTATCCGTGGGGTCTCATTCATCACCGGCTTTGTCAGGGCTGAACCCGTCCTGCTTTTATCCCGCTAACTTGAGCGGGAGTCGGTGGCTACTTCCAACACTTTGTGTAAAAGTTGTCCGGTTGATCGCGCTTGGCCTTCTGCCACACAGGTGCAGAGGCAGTGGTCAGGTGCTGGTACAGTCACGGCCAGAATGTACCAGCACCTGACGGATGGCCGATGTAAATTCCTCGTCGGCTTTGTGTGTTAGCTAACAGATAGTCATGAGTCTCCACAGTCGGGCATGGCTGGCTCAGCTCGAAAGAATGAGCTCCACCCCGCTGCACTGCAAGATCAGTTCCTGCTGTGTCAGTGGATCAGTATCACACAGAGACTAACGACTTTGTAGAACACACAGTTTTTGTCATGGGGATTATATTCGATTAAAGCTGGTATTGTATTGCTGGTAGAAGTGATTCTATTTTCTGTTACTTCACCTGTCCTGTTTGAGAAGTCAGGCTCAGCTGGGTTGAATATTGTTGTAAATCCAATACCACCAATACCATGCCCGGCTTTCAGTGCTGATACGAAAACAGTTTTCCTACAAAACCTTTTCTTTCATTAAAAAAAAACCAAAACAAAAAACTCAAATACTAAAGAACAGGTCTTGTGAGAAAGAGGTCCCAGTGATGGATTAAAGAGCAGCGGCTGGCGCTTGGAATAATTGTTCAGTTTGTGCTAAAGAACAGATTTTCTGCATTACCTATACTATCCTTATTTTATTTTATGAATTGATTCTACTAACAAGTACTGCTTTTGTAGCAAAAGCCTGATATCTTATATCTTGCTACCACAGAGCTCCATTAATGACATGTTATTTTATTACTGTGAACCTGGCCACTGTAGTTTACTCTGACTCGGTCCCACACACACTGTCCTGCTGCCAGAGATACACACTAGAGCATTAAATGTGGATTAATCCGCCGCTGAAAATAGTCCCTAACAAATGCACTATTAAGGAACATTTTCTAATAACTACAGTGACCAGCTGTTTTAGGAAATTACTGAGCCTGATTTGTTGACAAGAAGGGAAAGAAAGAATACAACCAAGCTCACACTTTAAATGTTGTTTAAACACAAGAAGTTGTACAAGACCTTTGCCGAATAAAAGAAGTTTTAAATTAGCATACCTGTCTTTACTACTGGATTTCTTATCGTCATATAGGTGGGGCACCTGACCTGAAATAAACACCAAAAATAACCGAAAATAACACAGTTTAAATTAATGTAACACTAACATTCAGAGGGAAGGAAATGAAGAAATGTACCTTTACACACAACAAATGTCATAAATTCGTGTGTGAGAATTGTTTAGGCTGTCACCTGCAAACCAACTTGATCACAAGATGAGATGCATCATCATCTGGCTGGCTTATCTCCTCCACTAAACAATTTCCTGAGGAGAAACCCTGCACCATGTTTAAATAAATCAGCAATTTTATCCAAACGTCAGATTTCTCATTACTGCAGCCGAGTCTCAAACTGGTTTTTATGAAACTGGTTTGTTCAGCTTTATCGTGACTATAAAGTAGAGGATCAAACAGTGATATGTAGTTTTAGCCCCTCCATGCTACACACATTGAAACCATAAAAGTAAGACAAAAAGATTAAAGAATAAACTAAGTAAAATAAAATAGGAATAGAAGAAGGTAGAATAAGAAGCACTTAAATTAATGTAGCAAGGAAGAAAACTTAATTATAGACTTAATTATAACTTACACACAGTTGGATGTTATATTTCTACATTCATCCATAATGCTTGAGTGGAACATCTACAGATTTTTATGAACATGCTATATGCAGGTATATGTATCATCAGCATAGCAGTTTTTGGTATAGCACAGCCTAGTTTCCCATGAAGTAGGGCAAACTATGTGAGATGACTTTTGATTGATAGAGTGCACAAGCCTCAGTGCAGCGTGGGTGTGTATCGGCCTTAGTAGTGCCAGTTTTGGTGTGTTTTGGTCTGTGACGGACTCAGTCTTTACACAACCGCGACCAATTCTACATTGTTTTAAAGCTCTAAGCCTCCTGATTCTATCTGTGCAAAGCATTTTTAGGATCCTCATGTCACAGCAACAGCTGTTTTTCATTAGTAGCAAGTTAGCTCTAATTGTACACAATGCATCATGTGACCAAAACAAGGCTTTTAGATGGAGAAGGAGACCGGTGTTAACACACGTAAAATTTAGTGACAAGAAGAAAAGAATTGATTAGAATACCATTAGAAAGGAATTGGTTTTCTCCTGTCTGAACCAGAAAGTGTTCTATATTGTTATAATATAAATTAGGGCTGCAACTAAAGGTTATTTTTATTATCGATGAGTCTGTCAGTTATTTTTTTAACTAATTGAGTAGTTGTTTGGTCAATAAAATGGCTGAAAATTGTGAAAAATGTCCATCCCAATTTCCCAAAGTCCAAGGTGACATCCTCAATGTCTTGTTTTGTCCGATAAACGGTCAAAAACTCAAACATAGCTTACTGTCATAGAAAACTACACAAACCGGAAATGATTCATAACGGTTGCATATTGTCTTTTTGTCAGTCCACTCCATCGTTGCAGCTCTAATATAAATGAGGCAAGAAAGTACAAGTTCAGAACAGTCTGCTTTATAGTTATAGTTATAGCTAGACCCTTACACCCTGTCAATACTGCTAATACTAGTGCTTTATCATTGAAATTGTGTAAATTAGACAGTAAGATTCACTGATTTGAAAATACTACAGTTAAAAATGGTGCTCACAACACTCACTTTGAATTTCTAAGGGCTCTTTGCTCTCTCATCATCAGCCGTCACCATCGTCGTCGTAGAAATTTCAGGGATACTATCCCTCAGCTGTTCTCGGTAGCTTCCTGTAGTGAGAATGACTGCCAGCTGCCAGTGAGCTTGTTAAATTAGTAGCATGCAGGTTTAGTTTTTGTTTAAAATCAGAATGAATGAAAACAGAAAAAGAGGCCCAAAAAGACATGGAAGGGATGAATGAATTACCTGTAAATGACAGACAAAGGCACAAAGGATACGACTGGTCTGAAATCAGGCTAGTGTACATGTGAACTTCTTTGCCTTTAAATGTATTTATAGTGGGTTTGTGTGGATGAGAGACAGTATTTTTTTGATGGCCATGGACACAACACTTATCTGCACCGGTCAGCTTCCCAATATTATGGCAAACAGAGTCCGGTGTGGAGAGACTCATGGTAAGACCTACAGGCTTTTGGTTCGGACATTTGTTTTCTGATTTACCAGGCCATGCCGTCAGACCGTGTCAATCAATGTTCGTTAAGATTTGTTCATCTCAACTTCAAGCTTTATTTAAAATCTTCTAAGCAGAGAAATGTAATGGCCATAACAGGTTGAATTTTGCTGCCAAATTTGAGATTCTGATGTTCCTGGAAAGCTTCACTCAGCCTTTCTGTGGAAAATGCAACCAGTCAGATACTCAGCATGGCTCATTACTGCTCCCTGATTGGCTACAGATGACTGAGGGTGAGGGTGACAGAGTGAAGGAGAGGCAGAGGTCCTGCTGGGAAGTGGATTAGACCAGGAGGAGGACGGTTATGGTGATGAGGAGGCCGGCTGCACGGAAACATCATTTTCTTTGTTGAACCAAGCCAAGCTGACTGTGTCTGTTAAAAATATGCTTCAAAAGATTTATTTTTCTGTTGTTTCTGATGATGGTCAGTTGATTTATGTGTATGTGTGTTTTGCGCCGGGTATATGCTTACAATTTTCCTTTCGGTGGATGTTTCTGAATTTTTAAAAATCTGTTGGTGGTGAAGTAGGACCGTCGGGACAAGCGTTTGAGTTTGCATAACCTACTTGAAAACAAATTTTCCTCTGAGCAAGCTTTGCTATATTACTGTGGATTTAATTTTTTGCTATATTGTCATTTTTATTGATAAAACAGTGGAGACTTAAGACACCATAATGTAGACCTGCTGTTCTTGCTTTTAATGAACTGGATTTGGCAAGCTGGAGATTTCCATATTTACTGTATGAGCTGTGTTTTAAATGGAACAACAGTGAGGGACTCTCCTCAAATCATTTTCTCACAGTTAAGCAAACACACAGTGACAGATGGTTTAGTAACTTTGGGGTTTTTAGTTTACTCTGAAGTGGCTGTCGCAAACAAGAATTTGTTCTTGGCAGGAATATAAACGTGTGACTTCTGTCCATTGACATCGTGGTTGCAAAATTCATCAGACCCTTTAACCATTTAATGATATTGTTTGGGCAAAATATGACTTCCAAAAGCGATGGTTGGAAATCTTCCAATGCCAACCCAGCCTTCCACTGAATAAATTTGTGGTCGGTGGTCGTTTCGGACCATGATGTGGTCTAAACTGTTAACAGGTGGGGATGAGGTAACTGTAGCCTGACAAAAGCTGTAATCAGTTTTAAAAAATCGGATATCAGTATATCAGCCAGTAGTATTTTTAGTATTTTTTTCACATGAACAAATAATATAAACAATAATCTTGATACACATCTCTCAGATTTTGTTTTGTTTGTTTTTTTTTTTTTTTAAGAATTATGACCAAGATACGCACTGAGCAGGACAATTTACAGTTGAAAAATCAACTGCTCAGTGTTCTCTGGTGGACTAACTATGTAATGGAGACACTATCTCTAAACTGCCTTAAACCTAGTTTGGCAGTTCCTCATAAGTTAACCATCCTGTAATTAGCAGGGATTGGGTCAAACCCTTTTATTCTTAGTTTAATTTCTGGACTAGCAATATATTGATCTGATACATGCATTGTGAAAGTGGTCTGACATTCCTGATCTACATTAATGATGTTTTTGAAGTCAATGTTGCTAAAAAGGTGTAAAAACCCCCAAAATTAGAAATCAAGCATCAAAATTTGCACAATCCTAAAGGAATGTTTGTATATGACGGCTGGCTCTGACCCAGAGTACGCCTTCGCAGAAAATGATCCCTTTCAAAACATAAAAGTGCACCCATTTGTCCCCATAAACATAGACAGTGTAGGACAAATGTTGTTAGCAAGGCTCTTATGCATTTTATTAGCTGTTACCAATTTAGACTAATTTCATGTTATCCAAACTAAAAAATGAAACTCTGTATTTTATGCTGTTATCTGGTTAATATGCATCTCAAGCTGGAGTCTGTACACTCAGTGAAAGATGAATTGTTAGAGCGAGAAACACCTCTCTGTTTTGTTTTGACATCTTAACCAGCTGGGAAACACTTTGGGTATGGTTTATAATATCAGACTGGCTCCGTTTTGACTGGTTTGTTAAAATGTTTTCTTTCCGAATCCTGAAATGTCTTGAAGCAATAGTTGAAAGTTGCTGTTGTGTTTTATACGGAATTCTCAGAGATCACCCGTTGCTCAAGTAGTGAGGCTGTTGCTGTGATGTCTTTTTCCTCGGACTGTGTTTTAGTGGATTAAAAAAAGCAGAATAACGGTTCTGGGAGCTTGGCTGTTTTATTGGAAAAGACCAGAGGCTGCTTATATAGTGAACACTGTGTCAGCTCAGTTTGCAGCAGTTAAAAGGTTTAACTTTATCTCAAAGACTTTATCTTAATGGCTGTAAATTTGATTGACGGGACTTCTAGCAAGGGTGAGGGAAGTTGTATAGGAATTTATATGGATCCTTTTCAAGTCTTTGACATTAGACAAGCACTTGGGAAAGGTATTAGGGAAACCTCTTTTGGAGCGGTCATGCAAACATGAGACTGGCTGTATAGATATATTAAATAGCCTAAGTTGCCCCTTCTGAGTGTATGTTAGTATTTTTGTTTGTGGAGCTGGTGGTCCAGTCAGTGTGCAGTAGGAACCTGCAGGGTGCCGGATGGATGTGCAATGTTTGGCATCAGCCACAGTGTCTGCTGTGTGCTGAGGTGGACTAGTGATCCAGCCAGACCACTGGAGGTCAGCAGCACCATGTGTCTGGGCCTCCGAGCCTAGCTGTGACTCTGTATCTGTGAGAGAGAGAGGGGCCATACAGTAGAATGAAAAAGTCTGGCCTCCCCTGCTACAAATTTTCTGTTACTGTGAATAGTTAAGTGAGTAAGACATGAACTGATCTCCAAAAGGTATCAAGTTAAAGATGACACATTCTTTTCAAATTTTTAGGCAAGATTAGTGTTTTATTTTTGTTTTGTACAATTTTAGATTGAAAAAAAATCTCAGATAAATGTCAAAGCTTTATAAACACTCTGACTCCTCAAACCGTCTCCCAACAATCAGCAGCCATAGGCTCCTCTAAGCAGCTGCCTAGCCACACTCTGAAAATTAAAAGAACTGATGCCCTCAAAACAGGAGAAGGCTATAAGAGGATTGCAAAGTGTTTTCAGGTAACTGTTTCCTCAGTTCCTCGTGTAATTAAGAAATGACAGTTAACAGGAACGGTGGAGGTAAAGTTGAAGATCAAGAAAACTTTCTGAGAGAACCGCTGGTAGGATTGCTAGAAAGGCAAATGAAAACCCCCGTTTGACTGCGAAAGACCTTCAGGAAGAATTAGCAGACTCTGCACACCTGCACAAATATGACCTTCATGGAAGATTAATCAGCAGAAAGCCTTTCCTGCTTCCTTACCATAAAATTCAGGGTCAGAGGTTTGCAAAGGAACATCTAAACAAGCCTGATGCATTTTGCAAACAAGTCCTGTGGACTGATTAAGTTAGAATAGAACTTTTTGGCCGCAACGAGCAAAGGTTTGGAGAGAAACAGATCTCCATTGCGGGGGTTAAGCACAGGGGTGGATCGATCATGCCTTGGGCTTGTGTTGCAGCCAGTTACACGGGAAACAGTTCACTGGTAGAGGAAAAAATGGATTCAATTGAATACCAGCAAATTCTGGGAGCAAACATCACACGGTCTGTAAACAAACTGAAGACGAAAAGAGGATGGCTTCTACAACAGGATAATGATCCAAAACACACCTTAAAATCCACAATGGAGGTGTAAGGTGAATTTTTTGCCATGGCCCTCACAGTCCCCCGGCCTAAACATATTGGAAAATGTGTGGATAGCCCTCAAGAGACTAGTGCATGCAAGACGGCCCAAGAATCTCACAGAACTAGAGGACTTTTGCAAGAAGAATGAGCGAAAATCCCCCAAACCAGAACTGAAAGACTCTTAGCTGTTAAGCGTTAACAAGCTGTAATACTTGCCAAAGGGGCTGGTAGTAAGTACTGACCATGAAGGCTGCCCAAACTTTTGTTTCAGGCACTTTTCCTTTCATTTTATTTTGAAACCGTAAAAGATGGAAATAAAAAAGTCATCTTTCTTAAAGTATTAAAGAAATGTGTCATCTTTAACTTTATGCCTTTTGGAAATCAGATCATGTTTTACATGCGTGTGTGTTAGGAGCGTGCCGCATTCGCAGATCATATAACAGGGAGAAGTTTTGATAGGTACGTTTTTGTCTGTTGCATTGGAGAATGAGTGAATGAGCCCGATTGCTGAAGAAAACAGTCTTGCCAAGAATCCTACTGCAAAACAGAAAAACAATATGAAATGAGACTATTCAATATAAATTCAAGAAAGAACCACACCAAGAAAACCTGCCTTTATTGCAGTCTCCACTATATGGTCAGTGAGCACTGTCGTAGTTACAGCCTCTTCCTTAGATGTGTTGGTTTTCACCCTCACTCTTCCCAAAACGAATTGAAGACAAACACTAATTGGCTAAACAGATGGGTACAAATCTGGCCATGCAGAGGCGTTTGGATCGAACAGATTGGAAATTAGAGAGACACTGATGCACAGTCTTCTCTGGCAGAGCATGTGTGTGTGAGAGAGTCGTATGTTAAATTAAAGCAGTTGTCTGGTGATATTTTTATATTTTCGTAAGTATATTTTGGGGCATCGCTAGCTTCCATTGTAGACAGTTGAGAGATGACATGGTCGTTGTTTGGCATTGAGCTCAGTCCTGGAACACGCTCGCCGCTACATGCGCGCCCTGAACCACGATTCAATGAGAGGGAAACACCGTTTGAAGGGGGGGGGCAGACTTTGACACAAGAACGCAAAAGAGACAGACAGGGCCGGTAAAAACTTTATGGATCCACCGGCCCACCGATGCGGCGGCTGGTGGGCCCGATGGCCAGTCCGACTATGAAGGGTGTTGTTGTACCTGGCTGGTGCATGTGCGTAGTACTCCGGCGGTCGGAGCAAATATCACTGGGTAATAAAAATCTATCTCACTTAATGTTAGCTAGTTAAATCTGCCTCTCTCTCTCTTCTCTTTCTTTTCATCTTCTTTCTCTCTCTCCCTCTCGCCTCAGCCAGGTGTCGCCATGTGCCTCCACTTCAGACTAAAAGCCCTCTGCAGAATGTGTAAATGCGACTTCATTACATTGCGGCAGGGGCAATCATTTTGCAATGGTGGGCTGCAAAATATACAACAGAAACACTGTTATATAATTGTGAGATTTATGTCTTCAGTAGGAACCATTGGGCTTGGAGCTGAGAGCCACAGACAGAATGTGTTAGGAGACGGTTTCATTTTTGGTCTTTTCATTGGACCGTTGATGGTAAGGAAAATGCAGTGGGACACCACATTATTATGTGAGTAGGTAGACTTTTTGAGTTAATGTAGAGAATTTGAGTTTATTATTGGTAATTTCTTAAGTTAAGCACTCAAATCATGTCCATCACAAAACCTCCACTGTCCAGTCAGTCTAGAGGGCTGAATCAGACTCGGCTGTTGTGCTGCTGACCGTTGATGCTTTTTATCCATCACCTGGTCTCCGCCCTCCATCAGCAGGTTTATATAAATTAGCCTGGTAATGCTGGACAATATTTTACCTCACCTCCCGCCCAGAACAGGCTGATCAATAGCAGGTTGAGTCAAAGCCATGATTTGTTTAGCTATAATGAAGCCGCATTAATCAGCCGGAGCTCCCTGGCTGACACTGTTTGGCTGCGTTACAAACGCTGTTTTACTCAGATTGGATCATCGACATTATACATGAGTTGTGGTGCTGAGGTTGACCACACATACCTCTGTCTTTGGGGGATAGAGATAGAACCTCGTTTTATTTATTTGAATTATATTTTAAATGTATTTGTATTTGTTTAGCTTGTATCCTGCACTTTATTCAGAGTTGGAATGTTTCCTCTTTCAGTGTGATTTGTGCAGTACCTCCTTATCTCAGGTGGTACCATTTAACTGCACTCAGATGGCTGTGAATACTTGATTTCTACAAAGCAAATTGTAATCATTGGAAATGAGAACCTAATACAACCATAAGGAGGAACCACTGTTTGGTATGAAGCTCATATTCAGGTGTTTCCTCATATGTCCTTCAGCCCTGATCAGGGCTTAAGGAAGACAGGAAGATCACCCCTCTCCTTTACCCACTGAGCTTGGAGCAGTCAGCATCGGGGCTCTATCTGTTTAAAGAAATCAAGTTGGAATGAGAACTGACAAATAATTTGTTGAAATTAATTCAAATGCAGCCCACATAGCCTTACAGGCTGTCTCCACAGTCGACACAACGGATGAACAGTTTCCATTCATTCGCAGTATCTTTGCTGCCTCTCTTGAGTGACTTCAGATTTGTTGTTGTGGCAAGTTTAAATGAGCCTTATACTTTTTCCAAACTGCTAGGTGGATGGTCAGAAAGCTTTGGAAAACCCCCTCCCCCTACACCTTTTCTGACTTTGGATTAGGGGTATCTGGGTCCAACCATTTCTGTAACTATCCTAAACCAATGATCTGACATTTACACCCTTTACATACATTGGTCAGCTGTATGGAAGTGAGAAAGGAGCCATGGTTTTTGGGATTGTCCCTATGTCCGTATTTCCGTCCCATTCTTGTGAACGTGACATCTCAGGAACACCTGGAGGGAACTGTATTACAGCCGGCACAAACGTTCACTTGGGCTCAAGGATGAATTGATTAGAATTTGGTGGTCGAAGGTCAAAGGTCAGGTTCACTGTGACCTCACAAAACACATTTTTGGCCACGACTCAAGAAGTCATTCGCTAATTGTGACAAAATATCGCACAAATGTTTAATTGGATAAAATGATGTAGTGATGACATTTTATATGCAAAAGGTCAAAGGTCAACTTCACTGTGAAATCATAATGTTCTACAAAAAACACTTCTCTGCCCACTATTCAACGCCATAACTCGGGAACAGAAGGGGAGATTGTGACCATATTTCACACTTGCTTGGATACAGAATTGGTGACACTAATCTTGGGTGCCCACTGTGAAACTGATTATTTTTAGATCTCATGTGCTGCCAGGTTGAAGATGTGTGTGAAAAATAGTCCCTGAGTGAAGACAGCATGTATCTCACCGCAAATTATTCACTGTAATCATACATGTCAATGTAGTAATAACTGTCCAGACTCATACAATATATGTAGTGAAAACTTTGAAGGAGTATATTAAAATGTGTTGTGCATTTTTTTGGCAAAATGGAAGACATGGATATAAACTGCAACTTGACTGATTGGCGGAGTAATACAACTGCAAGGCCGTAATTCTAGTTCCGTATGGTGTCCAACCCAAATTGTTCAAACATATTTCTTCTCAGATAGTTTGGGGTCATAACTGTCCATTCAGCACTACTTGATAGTTGTTTAATTTTCCATGCGGCTTCAACAAAGACATGTATTTGTAGGGTAACAGGGCATGCACTGGATCAGAGTGACAGTGCATTTTCCTAATTCCCTCTCTTGGAGTACAAGGCACAGCCTGTTGTGCTTTTACACATCACAGATTGAATTCCTAAATCTTTTCCATGTGCCCGCCAGCTGGAACACTGACTGACAGCTAGTCATCCCTCCGGCTTCAGAGTTTGCTTCGTTTCTTCAAATGAAAAGTAATAATTAAAAAACAGCCAATAACAGAACAGGTATTTTAGATTCACTCATGATTTATTAAACTCACGTTGAACCATCTCAAGGATTTTATAGTCATGATATAAGAACCAGTTTTTGACCAGCTGCTCCTTGCCACAAGGAATGTCACCAGTATTTACCTCCAAAGTTTTATATTGATCATATTTAGACTCTCCATTCTTTATGCAGTTGGCCAACAGTGACATGTCGTGCAGCAATAAACCACTGGCTATAGCTTTTACTGTGGAGTGTCTGACAGTGATTTAACTCTGTAGTCGTCTCATCTCGCCTCTTTTCACTCTGAGCATGTTCCCTCTCTCGCTCACTCCAACTGAGAGAGACATCCTCCATAATAACGGCCTTGTCATTTATGTGACAGAGCGACTCCATTGGCCCAGATTCAGATTGGCACAGATTCTCCATGACCGACGTCAAAATTGCGTCGAGGCTGTGGCACTCTGCCAGCACTCTTTATGCTTGTGTTAATTCTTCCCTGCTATATTTGCTTACAGCACCAAACTGGATGACAGCTGTCACATTGAGATAGAGTCCAAACAAACCTAGTCGTTCATCAGGAAAACTCCCCTCCTTCATGACATGTTTAATCTTTCGTTAGCAATAACACTTACAACAGTTTAAGGTTACAACATGTAGCACTTAAACAACACTAATAAATAATTAACGCCTTTATTTTGAGCACCTAGTATTGATGAAAACAATTGATGATTGGTAAGATGATTGGCTGCCTCTGCCGATCTCTACACTAGTAGCGATGGTTGTGAAAGCCTCTGCATGTACATTACATGTTACCCTGTGGTGACTCCCGCTCGTGCAGTAATTGGTTTTGATTGGGCTTGAAAATGCTCAGATATATATATATTGTGAAACCCCGAGAAAACGCTGTCTTAACAAATCAACCAGTAATAGCTGAGGGTTGGCCATTGGACTGGCAACCCCATCCCGAACAAAAGCTTTTTAGTAACTAAAAGTCCCTTTAGTGCATTTGTGTTTTGTCTCTTCATCGCAAGAGCCACAAAGATGGGGCAAATTAAGACTGACAGCAGCTTGGACTGAGACATTTTTTTGTGTGACTGATGTGTGAATGGATGTTGGCTCTGTCTGCAAATATACAGTGAAATGGTCAAAGAGGCTCTTTTGAGTGTTTTTTCTCGTACGTTTTTCCTGTATTGTTCGTTCCTCATTGTCAAACAAAGGAGGATAAGTGGATCGGATTTAACCTCTTAATTTTGAGACAAAACGCGGCATGTATCACTTCCAGTGTAGAAAGTTCAGGCAGTCATATCCTTCCTTACCAACATCAGAGTACAAAGCAACTTCACTTTTGTGTCTATGTACATTGGCACCAACAGCAGTAGCTTATTGTTTTAGACTGATGAATAATATAAAATGTAATAGGAAACAGCAAAACCACTGGTAAAAAGCATTTTTTTACTCTGTGTGCATGACAGGAAGAAAAGAGGTGCAGCGGATTGGAAACCAAAGACCCTGTCATTTCAGTAAATAATAGCTTGAAAGGTTATTATGGCCATTTTCACCAGTGACAAACACTTGTGCTGTTTTCCTCATAGTAATGGACATAAATAACAGAGGCCCAGTAGAAACATAGCCTGCTTACCGTGAGAAATATTCATTCTAAACAATCGCATCACATTTCTAGAGCCACATAATGTTAGATAATCTGCCAGGAATGCTTCGAACACGATGGACTTAGAAAATACATTTGACTTGTTTTAGAATGACACAAAAACTCAATACCTTTAATGACCACCAGAGGGCTGAAGCATTAGCGGGGGGTGTGGGGTGGGGTTCGGGTGTGTGTGTGTGTGTGTGTGTGTGTGTGTGTGTGTGCAGAGTTTCAGTTTCTGTGGTCTTACATCCTCTCTGCTGTCAAAGCCTTCTGTGTTGCAGTTCATTGTCTGTGAACAGCCAAAGTGAATGTTGCACTGTATGGGTGTAATAGTACAAAGCATGTCTTTGTCACTTGATGACTGGCTGACTGGCTGACTTGCTTGCCGTCTGCTTCATTAGCGGAGGACCTGCTGGCTGTATGTCTCTCCGCACTGACTGTTTGACTGCCTCGATGGCTTCCACATGAGTACATGCCTGCATGTGTGTCACACTGATGCTTTTTGGAAATACTGAGTGGTACGGGCCTCGTTGGCTTGGCTGTGAGTCCCCGTCATTCTGCCGCGTGAAGTGGTACATTGTTCTGCTCTGTTGATGCTGTGCAGGACAGTGACACTGTGCCGTGACTCAAACACTAAACATGAGGTGGAAACAGAGGGCACACAAAGCTCAGCGTAGAGTGCAGCAAAACGTGGATGGTCGCCTGGTAACAGACTCCAGCACGTGACAAACCTGGGTGTAAAAGCAGCTGAAAATAATAGATTTAGTTATTTTTTTTCCCCTCTCTTCTTGCTGCATCAGATGGTTGAAGTTTACCGGTATCGGTACAACATTAGGTTACACTTCAAACCACTGAGATGTCAACAGAATTTGGCTTTTTTCGTTTCAAAACAATTAATTTTTAGGTACATTCCACCCCTCTCACATCACGAGTAGAAGTCAAATTCATAAGTAATTAACAGATACTGTAAGAGTTGTTCAATTTTTTTGGCATTTTGCTTTCATTGGGGCGGGGAAATGCGCGAGCAAAAGTCAAATTTTATTTATAGGGCCCGATATCACAAACCACAAATTTGTCTCAAGGGGTTTAAAGCAGATTTCTTGATGAGATTTTATGTAGACTGTCATACAAATGCTTTTGGATGCCATGGCGTTCTGGCATTTGCAATTGTTCATTGTGGTAATTAATACCAATGCCCTGTGGTATTATAATTCAGGCTAGGGCTGCGTTTAACAGTTATTTTTGCTAATGATTTATCAGTCTATCATTATTTCAATAGACTGATTAATTGTTCAGTTTATAAAATGAAAAAAATACAGACTGCAAATACTTAGAGATCAAGGGGATGTCTTCACATGTTATGTTTTGTTGTAGCAACAGTCCAAAATATTGTTTTTACGATGATATAAAAAAGAGAAAAGCAGAAAATCCTCACACTGAAGATGCTGCAACCATGGTGGGTGTTTTTGTTTGATAAATGGCTTAAATTATTCATCAGTTATCAAAAACAGATGTTTATTCATTCATTTTTAGCATTAGTTGACTGAGCCGTTCCATCCTCTTATTTTTACAACATGTAATTTTCCCAATTTGCAAAACCTCAGGAGATTTTCTTTTTTCCCCGTATTGAAATATTCCGATCTGATTAACTGCAGTTAAGTGAATGTATAATGATCAACCTTCTCAGATGAATCTGACAGATCCAGCTGTGTTTTGTCTCAATTTAGGCGCTCAGTCGTGATCAATTTAGTCACTGGAAGATGCTCTAAATAATCCCCACACTCCTTAAATATGTGGTCTGTGCTGTGTGACACAGCTCCTCTGTTCTCTTTCCTTACAGGTTAAAGTTATATTTCATAAACATACCAATGTTATTGGAGCTCTTTTCTATTTTGGTAAGGCAGGAATCTGGTTTTACCGGTGTCCACCGTTGTCATACAGCTTGCTTTGGCTCGCCATATACAGTGCTGTTGCCCTTGCTGTTGAGGTAATCTAATCTGTCTTGATGTCGTCTGATAATCCACCCAGCGATCTCAAAGACTGCGAGAAGAAGAAAATCTAAGGCAGTTTCCCTTTTTCGGACTAGCAGTACAGCGCTGGCGTGGCTTAGTCGCACAAAGCACTTTCTGCCTGTTCAGCGTACATCACACATATAACTGCACACATGAAGTACACACACACACACGCGCGCGTTGTGGATGACAAGGCTGAAATCTGTAGTGTTTGTTTTGCTGGTGGTATGTTTTTCTAGATTATGGGTATATTTGCCTTGTGTGTACCTTTTATTGTGTGTGAGAGAGAGAGAGAGAGACAATGACAAACTTAGTTTGTAACAACATGATGTGAGATACAACATGATAGTGGGTCTAACCTGCAGTAGGTTAGTCATTTGAAAATGGTTTATCTTCCAAATTGCAGTCGAAACTAATAAAACCAGTCAGTCGCTGAGTTAGTCAGTAAATAAGACAAACAGTCAGTCAGGTGTCCTTGCAGGCTCTGTGCTGCTGCTCAGTTCATCCTCCTGGAAGGTTTTAGGAGTTTTAGGCCCTCAAATATAAAGTGTGTGAGAGTGTGATTTATTTGTGACATGCAAACTAGTTTCACCATCGGAACATTAACCGTTAAATTTGGTTTTATCTTTTTAGCTAATTTGCCAATGTGGCAAACATCTCGCAACGTTCAC
Organism: Xiphias gladius; assembly: GCF_016859285.1. NCBI lineage: Eukaryota > Metazoa > Chordata > Actinopteri > Istiophoriformes > Xiphiidae > Xiphias > Xiphias gladius. The sequence goes on along the minus strand of NC_053403.1, from coordinate 1,391,219 downwards.
GCCGGTAACGTTAACTTAACCATAATTTAGGATGCTAAAATTCAGACGTTCTCAAGTATGCAGGTCAGCAACACCAGTTATAAATGATCAATTTATGCTCAATCAGTACTGGTAACGGTGATCATTTCATGTACAGTAATACAAATGGTACGGTCCTACATGTACTGATTCATTGTCAAAAACACACCTACGCGTATAATAAAACAAACAAGAAAACACTTCACAGCACATGAACTGCAATTTGATTGAGCATGAAAATAATAAACCTAAATGACACCTAACCTTAACTGTAAGTCTGGCACTTCATGGTGATGAAGCTCAGACCCAGGATTATCAGCCTACACACCACTGTGGTGCACTAAAGTTGACTGAAGACAAATGACCCACTACACCTCTCGGACAGAGGTCTGCGCTGGACCGAGCTCATTTCCTAGTTTTCTGTTTAGTCAAATTAGGTCTGAAAATGACAATTACTGAGAACAGACTGGAGGTATCGTTTCAGGGTCGGTACCAGGATATTTTGGCAGGTACCTTGTCAAAGTCGTCATTTTGGTATCATGAAGACACGAGTCTGTAATTGACAGGCGAGGGATTTTGGGAGTTGAAGTTCTGACAGAGAATCTTCTCTGTACAACAAGGCCCTTCCTGGCTCAGGTGGAAATCTTTTCCTCCTGGTCTGGTGTGTTTTTGTGTTTCATCTGTTGCAGATGAAGAAAACATCCGCGGCTTGTCAAGGAGCTGCTTCGCAGCTTTGTTGTGAAGAAATTCATCAGGAGTTTGCATAATGAGTCTTCCATACGACTCGGCCCGATGTTTGAACGAGTCTGAGGAGGAACGGACTTTACTGAGCAGTAAAAAGATGTCTGATCCTCGTCACCTTTCATCTTTCCTCCTCACCTCTCTCCCCCCTCCTGTCCTCTCCTGCAGGTCGGCTCTATGCTATGCAGACAGGCATGAAGCTGGACAGTAAAACACCAGAGTGCCGAAAGTTCCTGGTCAAACTCATGGACCAGCTGGAGTCGGTAAGTTCGACCTACTCTTAGTCCTGTTTCTCCCTGTGTGGGGTCCTTTGTAGGGGTGAATGGGAAGGGGAAACTGTTCTGTCTCAGTATATTTATTTCTTTATGATGTTGGTATACAGAATATCATATTGTAATCATTTTAATGGAAATTAAATTGAAAAACTATTAGGTCGATTATGTTGCTTTTGATCGTACCACACAATCTTCTTCTGTACGCGGAGTTTGTTCAGTTGTTACGTAACTGTAGAAGTTCAGCTTTCCATTTTTCTGAGCCCTTTATGGACTTCTCATCTATGTAGGCTTAAAAGTAAAGATTAAAAGTTCAGTTTTGACTGCGGAAACAGCAGTTGTCAGAACATTCTCATCACGAGGCTCTCTGTAGCTGTTGGGAACTTTTGAGCGTATCGCCCACACGAAGTAACCAGATGGGACTGTTTGTTTTTGCTAATCCCATGCATTAAAATCTTAACAAATCAACTTCATCACACTGATGCAAACATCCTGTCAATCCAATATTTCCGTATATCGGTCCCGCTAATTGATTTGCACCGTTGCCCTAAATGAACTAATGCAGCCCGGGATCTTTAAGGGAGCGATACCTTGGACTGACCAATCCTCGCAGAGGATTCTTGTGCTTACAGCATGCCGACCAAAATCAGCTGCTGGCCTGACGTCGCTGGCCTGCTGAGGCACTGAGAAAATCACTTGATGCATTTCCATTCAATAAAATGCCGCAGTGTGTGCCTGTTAGTTGTGTTGGTATTAGCTTCGTGGCGGTTCTGTTTATGCACTCTTCGGTGCATGTGTCTGTCTGTATATAGTTTACGTCCACTGTGAAGCATATTATACTTACGCATCTTAAACCTACCATTGTCATTTAGTTATTAGGTTATTAATGCACCTTTTAAAAAGTCTGGGGTAGTTTTAAATTAGTTGATAAAATATTACAATTTTAAATATTGTTAAAAGAAGCTTATGATGTTCTGTTTTGTTTTTGTTTTTTTAAACTGTTTTACTGAGGTAATGAATGCATGATAGTTTTGGAGGCTGCAGTCCGTGGTGCTTTGAATTGTAATGGGTTATACTTTGAGGTGTTTCTAATATTTAGTCTAACCTTGTTGGTAAAATATTCAAAGCATCGCTCCAAACCGGTGACTCAGTCTGTCCTGGCGACTCAGACTGCTTCCATCCGTCCCTTTTCCTCCACCTTTCTGGACCTGGGTCAGCTAAACAAGCGTAGCAAGGACCGGGTTATTCTGTAAAATAAACAGTTTGTATGACATGTTATACGACCACATCGGAAATCAAAAATGTCTGTAGCTGTTATAGCTGAACCGCCAGGCTTGAAGGCGGAGCGAAAAGCTGGCCGTCACAGAGAGGGGCAAGATGTGATATATCAAGTGTGGAGATAACGGTGCACATTTTCAGACCAATCTGGCCAATCACGGTGTTATTTTCTACATATCAGATTTTCAGTCCACGTAGGATTTGTAAACCCTCCAGCTTGTTCAGGGGCTGCCCCATGGTCTTCTCCTGATCCTGAATCACCTCAACATGAGTGAGCAGTGGTTCTACTCCGAGGTCTTTCTAGCTCTCTGAGCTGGTTCTGCTAATCCTGAAGGATTGGGTGGGGGGACAACTACTTGGAAGGCTGGACATAAGGGTCGGGCTGTAAAGACCGGTCTGACTCTGATTCAGGTACAGCCCCAGACAGGAGTGTCCCCACACCTTTGGTCATACATTGTATTTATAATGTGTAATTTTTGATTTTGTCTTTGCCGCCTTCTATTTTCAGAACTTTTATTTGTTCAGACAGACATAAAATTGGTTGGATAGTTTAAAAAAAGGTTCAGTATGTTGAATCCAGATTTTTCTTGAAACAAATTGTTAAACTTCATAATCCGGTTGTCCGCACACAGAAAGTGCTGACAGTCCACCACACAAGAAGAAGCCCGATTATTTATTCAGGACATTTCTATACGATTGCGACCAAGCAAACAACTGTAAAACATTTAATCCTCTGAAAGTCTTTTATCTTCTCTCCTTTCTGAAACATGGGGATACCCTGAGGTTTTTTTGTATGTTCCACTACTTTATGAACTGTTGATGGTAGTTGTGACTCATTGCTACAGAGCGAGCAAGTCAGGACACAAACCACAGCAGCTTCTCTCTCTCTCTCTCATTCTCTTTCCCTGTTGACCTGGCTCAGACGTACAATACATGTTGGACTCATTAATTCTTTTTTCCACCATCATCGCCGGCTCAACTCTCTGAGGCTTTTTCTCTCAGTGGGATGGTGGAAAATCACTTGTTTGAAAATGAGTTTCACATGGTGCAGGGTGGGAAATTAGCAGCAGCTATCAGTCAGATGCTGCTAAATTATGAGGTTTGTCCGCTGCAGCCACGACAGAGGTTATGGTCTAAAAATACCCCGAATCGTCAACGAAGGTCGTGAATTATGGGTTGAACGGTGACGGGGGTCGTCCTCACTTCACGTTTACGTGTTCCTTCAACCGCCTTTCGAGGAATTTGTCGGGGCGTGATGGAGATGATTGATGAAATTTCAACCCATCCTCATAATATGTGTGAGAATATAACAATTAAATGGAGTTATTGGAAAGATGCCGTCAATCTAATGCAAATGACACTTGAAAGAAAACCGAAGAAGATGGCGAGACAGGGAGACAGACACACACTGGACATACCATAGGTTTCTCTATAAAGAGACAGGAAAGAAAAAAGACAGTAAGCAGGACAGAATGTCAGGCAACAGGAGAGGAGACAGACGTCAAGGAAGAGACGAGTGGGGCATTTACGTGACATTAGATTTGGACCATCTTGAATCATTTCTTCTGCTCCTGCCTCAGTGCTGTTTATTTACCTGGTTTGGACCTGCTTCACTGTTTTCTGTCACGTGTTTCCCACTAAGACTGTGACATAAATGCAGATTTTTGCTTATCGAGAATCTAAATGTATCAGTGCTGATGGGACCCGTCCTGATTTTTCCATCTAAAATTTTTTTTCTTCTAAATATGTCTTAATACAACGCTTGCGTGTTATATGTATGTGAAAAAGCTTTTATATTTAAATACGCCTTCTTAACATTGCTGGCAATGAGAGTAGATCTCCCAAAGTTAAGGAGGAGTTCTTTACATTACACAGCTAACACAACGCGTTAATGTTCAATGTGCCTCTGCTAACGTCAGAAGCAATAAGTGCAATTTTATAAGTTGTATTTTTAGTCTTATTGAGCAGTGCTGCTGCGTCACACGGCAAAATGAGTGAGGGTTGTGAGATAATGAGTGAGTGAGATTCTTCAGCTCAGCTGGAAATCGATCGATTGATCACGTTGTAACTTTGCTTTGCAGCAATTAATCTGAGCAGCAAGTCGCACTGCCGGCAAGAAAAGAAAACCTGAGTTTTCCATGTCGGCGTCAGACACTCAGTGGAGTCTGCATCAGACTTGCTTCAAGCATCAGGCAGTGCATACTTTCTACGATTACTGAAGCTTTCTCCTCAACCTTGAAAAATACCAGCGCTGACTATAGTCCAAGGGCTAAAAGTGAAATTGATGAAAATTACATGATTTTTTGCTCAACATAATTATCATGCACAAACATAACAGGAAGATATCAGAACAAATTACACATTTGTCTCCTCCAATGCAAATGACACTGGATGCAATAAAATGAGCTTCAGTTTGTTTCCATTTGTTCTCCAACCTTACGAGTTGCACATTAAAGCGGGGTGGTGGAGGCCTGCGCTTTCCTTTTGACACGCATTTACACAGGGGCCAGGGGGGTCGACGTGAGGGGGTGGGAAGCCCCGCAGGGATGCTGGACTCAGTTTATTAATCGCTCAGAGCCAATTACAGGACAGGCAGAGATGAAAACATGGAAGCGCACGCATGCACGCACACACAGCTGCCCCCTGGAGCCAGGTTTTACAGAGGCTCCGGGGATTTTCATTACTGTCACACACTCACTCTCCCAATAGGGCTCACATCCGCTGCTTTGATATTTGTGTGTGTGTGTGTGTGTGTGTGTGTGTGTGTGTGTGTGTGTGTGTGTGTGTGTGTGTGTGTGCCTGTTAGCTGTTAGTTGTGTTGGTATTAGCTTCGTGTCGGTTCTGTTTATGCACTCTTCGGTGCATGTGGCTTTCTGTATATAGTTTACGTCCACTGTGAAGCATATTATACTTACGCATCTTAAACCTACCATTGTCATTTAGTTATTAGGTTATTAATGGAGTGTGCTCAGGTATTGGGGTGTCTGCACCTTAAAAAAGTCTGGGGTGGTTTTAAATTAGTTGATAAAATATTACAATTTTAAATATTGTTAAAAGAAGCTTATGATGTTCTGTTTTGTTTTTGTTTTTTTAAACTGTTTTACTGAGGTAATGAATGCATGATAGTTTTGGAGGCTGCAGTCCGTGGTGCTTTGAATTGTAATGGGTTATACTTTGAGGTGTTTCTAATATTTAGTCTAACCTTGTTGGTAAAATATTCAAAGCATCGCTCCAAACCGGTGACTCAGTCTGTCCTGGCGACTCAGACTGCTTCCATCCGTCCATTTTCCTCCACCTTTCTGGACCTGGGTCAGCTAAACAAGCGTAGCAAGGACCGGGTTATTCTGTAAAATAAACAGTTTGTATGACATGTTATCGACCACATCGAAATCAAAAATGTCTGTAGCTGTTATAGCTGAACACGCCAGGCTTGAAGGCGGAGCGAAAAGCTGGCCGTCACAGAGAGGGCAAGATGTGATATATCAAGTGTGGAGATAACGGTGCATTTTCAGACCAATCTGGCCAATCACGGTGTTATTTTCTACATATCAGATTTTCAGTCCACGTGGGATTTGTAAACCCTCCAGCTTGTTCAGGGGCTGCCCCATGGTCTTCTCCTGATCCTGAATCACCTCAACATGAGTGAGCAGTGGTTCTACTCGAGGTCTTTCTAGCTCTCTGAGCTGGTTCTGCTAATCCTGAAGGATTGGGTGGGGGGACAACTACTTGGAAGGCTGGACATAAGGGTCGGGCTGTAAAGACCGGTCTGACTCTGATTCAGGTACAGCCCCAGACAGGAGTGTCCCCACACCTTGGTCATACATTGTATTTATAATGTGTAATTTTTGATTTTGTCTTTGCCGCCTTCTATTTTCAGAACTTTTATTTGTTCAGACAGACATAAAATTGGTTGGATAGTTTAAAAAAAGGGTTCAGTATGTTGAATCCAGATTTTTCTTGAAACAAATTGTTAAACTTCATAATCCGGTTGTCCGCACACAGAAAGTGCTGACAGTCCACCACACAAGAAGAAGCCCGATTATTTATTCAGGACATTTCTATACGATTGCGACCAAGCAAACAACTGTAAAACATTTAATCCTCTGAAAGTCTTTTATCTTCTCTCCTTTCTGAAACATGGGGATACCCTGAGGTTTTTTTGTATGTTCCACTACTTTATGAACTGTTGATGGTAGTTGTGACTCATTGCTACAGAGCGAGCAAGTCAGGACACAAACCACAGCAGCTTCTCTCTCTCTCTCTCTCTCTCTCATTCTCTTTCCCTGTTGACCTGGCTCGTACGTACAATACATGTTGGACTCATTAATTCTTTTTTCCACCATCATCGCCGGCTCAACTCTCTGAGGCTTTTTCTCTCAGTGGGATGGTGGAAAATCACTTGTTTGAAAATGAGTTTCACATGGTGCAGGGTGGGAAATTAGCAGCAGCTATCAGTCAGATGCTGCTAAATTATGAGGTTTGTCCGCTGCAGCCACGACAGAGGTTATGGTCGAAAAATACCCCGAATCGTCAACGAAGGTCGTGAATTATGGGTTGAACGGTGACGGGGGTCGTCCTCACTGTCACGTTTACGTGTTCCTTCAACCGCCTTTCGAGGAATTTGTCGTGGCGTGATGGAGATGATTGATGAAATTTCAACCCATCCTCATAATATGTGTGAGAATATAACAATTAAATGGAGTTATTGGAAAGATGCCGTCAATCTAATGCAAATGACACTTGAAAGAAAACCGAAGAAGATGGCGAGACAGGGAGACAGACACACACTGGACATACCGTAGGTTTCTCTATAAAGAGACAGAAAAGAAAAAAGACAGTAAGCAGGACAGAATGTCAGGCAACAGGAGACGAGACAGACGTCAAGGAAGAGACGAGTGGGGCATTTACGTGACATTAGATTTGGACCATCTTGAATCATTTCTTCTGCTCCTGCCTCAGTGCT